>NC_072734.1:23400543-23596119 GCF_026930045.1 Uloborus diversus | reverse complement strand
TGATTGACAAGTTTTGTTGATATTTCTAAAACTAATGAATAATTCTTTATGTGGTTTGGTGGGACTTAACTTGAATCTCATTTAAAACTTGGACGTAATAGTACTAAATTCTTCAAGTATTTTAAACCCTGTTTTTTTTTTTTTTTTTTTTTCATAATCATAATAATAATGATATGATGTGCATAAAGTTGAACCAGAAGAAGAATTTTTTAAAGCAAAAAGTAATAAATAAATGCAGGACTAAACATCCTTTGCTGGGACCTGACTTTAGCCTCATATTTCCATGTTTTCCTATTTCTGCATTTCATTGATTTTTGTGGAATATCAGCTAAACCTGCTGCTTTTCTTACAAAATCCACTTATGCCTACAGCATAAATGCTTGCTATGCGGAAAATTATTTTCTTTTTCTACCTGCTTCTCCTGGAAATGCTAAAAAGAGTTCTCCTTCAACAAGAAAGTCTCTTAAGATTCATACATTCAGTCATGCCCTTGTACTAGGGAGAAATCAAGATTGTGCAAAATAGTTTTGAGCTATATTCTGCTATAAAAAGATCCTTTTTTTTAAATTAAACTTTTTAATTTACCATTTTTCTAAATATTGTAACAAGATAAAATATGTTTAAATTCCTAAGAAAAAATATATGCTCTGATTCACAGGATTGGGAATTCAAATAAGTTTAAATATTGTATTCTGTTTTGAAAAAATATAAATATAATACCTCAATTTCAAAACTTCAGAGAAAGTAATAATGTGTAGAGAAAATGTCTATAAATAAAATAGCCAGTAATTAGCTATATATGAATTTTATAAAATGAAATTGTACAATAAAGAAAAGTAGACTAAATTGTTTTTATGTGAAAAACTGCTGTCAATTTTTGCTATTGGTTTTACATCCCACCTCCCACCCTTTTTTTTTTTTGGGGGGGGGGGGGGGGTATTACAAAAAATATTTTAAACTTAGTGATAAAACTTGTTTGTTAATGATGTTGATGACACACAAGTAATTTCAATTTTCTATCTATCTTTTTCCTCACTTGTATTATCTATTTGACATGTTGCACCACCTAAATGTGAAAACCAATGTAAAATGATGGATTTTTAAAAAAAATTATTTATATTTTCAGCTTTCAGCCTTTGAAAATGAAATAAAAGAAATCATATTCTTTGACCATTTGCATGATGTGAGTATAATTTATAGTTGCAGTTTTAGAATTAATTTTCACCTTAAAATGTGAAATCATTGTTTTTGACAGTATTTACTTTTTAAACTTTTTTTGTTCAAATTTTATTTGTTGAATGAGGATTGTTGAAGCACGCAAACAATTTTCTAAACCTCAATTTCTCTCGAATAAACCCTTTAGTTTAAGATTTCCTCATCTGTATTTGCATTATATTTTTTTAGAAAATTCTTAATTCTTACTTAACATCAAAATTTGAAGAAAAGTCACTCATATACATATTTTTTTCTTTGTTTCGTGATTTTTTCCTTTAATATTTACCCAGAGTACTGGAATTTATGCCAAACCTAGTTCAAACATTTTAACATATTCTCCATCTTTGCATTTATTTGACTACACAGTGAATAATGAAGTTCATAGTTCCACGTTGCAGAACAGATATACAGTAAACTCCCAAATATCCTTCCACACTTAATTTTTTTTCCAACAATGATTAACGGAATGTAGATAAAATCACGCATTTTTACTGAAAAAGTAAAAAATTTGTTTTTAGACATTCCAATTGTTCTCTTCCCCCTCCCTTCCAATGACATAAAACCTTTTAAAGTTACCTGATAAGTTGAAACCTGATTTTTAAATTTACATCATACTGCTTTGGAACTTCACTACTTACTGGCTTTTAGTTCTACCCTACTTACAGACTTTTGGATCTACCCCACTGACGAATTTTTAGATCTACACTATTGACATGCATAAATGAGTGACCAGACTAGTTTAAAAAATTCATGTCCCCTCCCTTTTGCTTTTTTGGTGTAACCTAGCTTGATCTTTTGCACTTTTGCTTGCTCATTTTTCTCGAGTATATGTGTTTAATCAGTTTGCAATAGTGAGTGCTCCTTTTGTAGCTTTCAATTGAATTTTTTACACTCAATTTTGGCTGAGATCTTTGGCCAGTGTTATAGATCTTTTTGAGCTATTGCGCACACTTTATTTAATTTGCAGATTAACTGGAAATTAGTTTATCTGCAGTTACTATGGCACCCTATTCCGCGGATAATCGGGAGTCTGTTGTATAGTAACCGCTACTTTCAAAATCATTGGATTATAAAACCGATGGCTTTTTACTATCAGTTCTAAAAGAACAGAATCATACAATATCATAATATGTTAAAACCATCCTTTAACAAAATCATTATTTCTGTTTTACAAAATCAAGATTTTGGAGAGCATCTGTTTAAGAGTAAATTGCAAAATACATAGTTAATTCCAAAGTTATATGTTAGTCCAAGAAATGTACGAACCAGTCTTAGAAAATGAGAAAACCGCAGTGCCAAATTTCCCTCCTTCAATAGATGTCAGAAAAGCGCTTGATGTCATCTGATGCACTTTAGAGCAAAAAAGAGGTATTGTTGTTTTGTGAACTAGCAAATGATGTTGAGTCATTACTTTCAAGTTCTGTTAATCAAATAAAAATGTGCCAGTATTTTAAGACACCTGTGCAAATAAAAAAGTACTTCATGCTTAGTTTAAATGTTAATTGTATTTTAAACACTTAAAATAAATATAATAATAAACACTGTCAGCACTGCTTGATGGGGTAACAGATAAACGAATACCCAGCTTATAGGAATAGAACCTTCCAGAACCAAATATTTCCCCATAGACGTAGCGTAAAAGATCCCCGATTAATTCAATAATATTAGTCAGCTTTTGCAAATATTTTTGCTAAGAAGTTTTTTAAATAAAATAAAAACAAATTAAGTATGAACAATTATTATCATTACAATAAAAATAATATTTTCTGCCAACAGAGGGTGAGATAAACATTATTTACACTCCATAAAAACATTTCCACTATTCTAATTTCTTTTGTCATTGCCATTGCAAAAAAAAAAAAAAAAAGCAATAAATAGCACATACGATAATAAAATAACAAAGAAATATAAACATTGCAGACAGTAACAAATTGATGATTATTAAATGTAAAACATGAAAAACGAAGAGTAAAAAGAAAAGTTGGGAAAGTGTTTTTAAAAGCTCTTCAGCAAGCAAAATCAATCCACTATTATTGACCATTTCAAAAAGTAATGTAATGAAAAGAGGCACCAAATATACAAAAATTTTATAACTCAGATTGTAAGTTACTTTTTTGTAATTTTCTCATGTATTTATTTTGTTGCTTACTCATCTTATTTCCAAAAACTTTACCATTAACATTATTTTCTATTGATTTATTTGGGGGCACGGCACTGCCCCCGCCAAGTCGAGCGCGAAGCAAACACTGCCGTACCATCCTTTACTGGAACCATTTCGCCGCATTTTCAGGCCCCTATTTGAGAACCTTCTGATGAGACTAGAACGCAGAAATTTTCGTCATCCAGTAAGCTATAATCACATACTTAAAATCCGAAATTTCAAATCTGTAGGTCATTTAGTTCCGAAGTTAAGCGAAAGCAAAGTTTCGCATTTATGACTCACTCACTCACTCATGATCATCAAAATAGAACTAGTACTTCCCATAAACTCAGAGAGATGAAATTTGGTACAGAGTTAGGGTTTGATGGCCACATAAAGGGAAAACTATAAAAACTACGCTAATTGAAGATCTGAAGTGACCCTGATTAGAAAACACAAGAGCCCAACCAATCTATTAGAGATCGACATACAACCTTAACAAAAAATATTCAACTTGGCGGGCCGCTTCATTTGATGTCAAAAATCGAAAGCTGAAGTATCTGATGAAGCACCCTCAGGTGTATTAGAGATATGGTAATGCCCCCTTCTACTATTAGTACATAAAAAAATCAACTGTCATTGCAAAAGTCCAACGTAGTAAGACACCATCTTCTAACTTAATCTAGCCTAACTTTAGTCTACTCGAACATTACACAAATTAAATGTTTCTACAAAAAGAAGTGAAATCCCACCAAAAACATTCTGTAAAAAACTAGCCAAGTCTCGATGGAGCTGCTTGTTTATCTCTAAAAAGTAGTGAAATCTAGACAAAGTCATGACAAGTCTAAGGTTCCTTACTGCGATTTCTTTATTATTATAGTTAACTTTTCAATTTACAAAGTTTGAACAGAACAACGTCTGTCGGGTCCTCTAGTATATATATATATATATATATATATATATATATATATATATATATATATATATATATATATATATATATATATATATATATTTGGGCTGGGAAATGCATCACCAAACATCAGTGCAGATCTCTCATCTTCATTGATTCTTCTGTAAACCAATACATCAATACCGCACTGAAAAATTAATCAAAGCACCAGTGTTGGGGACATGGATCTATGATCCCTTTCCTTCCCCTAGGTACTATGTGATTATTTGGATGCCACAAATTTTGCTGGATTATAAAACCACAATCTGCCTTAATGGGGGAAAAGCCCTCTTCTCCCAAGAGCACCCCCCCCCCAAAAAAAAAGAAAAAAAAAACCCTCTAAAAACAGCCCTGCTAAAGATTTAAATGGTTCAGCCTGCACTTTGATGATCCCCCCCCCCCCCCGGGTTGGCCGGATTGGACCCAATTGGGTTGGACCCAGTGGGTTTTTTTGAAAAAACCCATCTAAAAAAACCCATTATTTAACCCACATTTGGGTTTTTTAAAATTTTCTGAGAATTCTCTTTAATTAATTCAAATACTTTCACAATTTAAACTTCTTTTTTATTTGTTCTTCACCACAGACAATGGTTATAAAAAATGAATTTTGAGCTTTAATAGTATTTCTTAACTGTTAACGGCATTAAAAAAGTTCTTCAAAGATTTTAAATAAATATATTTAACTTTTTTCCTTAACTGGACAATAAATAACTCAAATTATCTTGACTAAGTCCTGTCACGTCTGATTTTCTCAATATTTGTAGATTGTACAGAGGAAACTATTCTAGCCAAAAGTCTTTCGTGTGAATTATTTTCTGCAAACCAACACGTCACAAATCTCAAACACACACAAGGTATATTTTTTAGAAATTAACAGGTTTTACAAATGGTCGGACGGAAAACAGAATAGGATGTAGAGTATTTTCCTTTTCTTATCAAAAAGTTTAATATTCCTTACTCTGTACACAGAAATAGAAAAACAGGCAACATAAAATTCAAAGAAATGTCTTGATTAAGCTGGAATTCAGTAAAAAGGGATTTAAACTATTTGAGGTTCTACAGTAGTTTCGCATAACAAAATGAAATACAATAAAGTAAAATGCAAAATAATAATAATAATAATAATAATGTAGTAATTAAAAACGAGCGTACGAACAAAGATTTTATCCCTGGAGAAGTAACTTTGCCGTAACTGTTGGTAATCATGGAAACTAAAAAATCTGAAACTTCACCATTCTTGGGTTTCGTCGTCTTTTATACTTTTCTTCAGAAAACGCTGAATTTTCCAGCTTTTTTTTACCCCCAATACAATTTTTATGCTTTGTCCATATACTTACGTTACAATATTCTACAAGTACCCCACATTTTCCCTAAAAAAAGACAAAAAACCCACATTTCTTTTAAAAAACCCAGCTTTAGTTGGGTTTTATTTAAAAAAACCCAAAAAACCCTGGGTCCATGGGCTTTTTTAAAAAAACCTGGGTTGGCTTTTTTAAAAAAACCTGGGTTTTTGCCAACCCTGCCCCCCCCCCCCCCCCCCCCCCCCCCGCCATGCCGCACTTAGGCACCCCTGTATTAGCCATAAGCTATCTTCGTTCTCAAGCGTTATGTGTCTTCCTTCAGCAAGAGGTGAGGTTTTAGCTTTGATGGAAGCCTTATAAACAACCAAAGGTCTTTCTTTACCTCTTTGAAACATGCAGGAATGCAATTTTTTTAAGCTCATAGCAAAAAATATATTGTTTTCCTAATTTTAATCACAAATCTCTTTTTTAAAAAATTTCCCTGAAAGTGAGATTTAAAAAAAAATTTTTTTTTTTTATGGTTCACAAATTAAAAGATAATAATACAAAAAAATGTTGAAAGAGCAAATTAACAAAAAATTGAAGACGTATCTTTAGTTACTAGAAGAATGCAGAAAGACATGAGCTTATAAAACCAAAGTTTTGCATTCCATCCGCAGGCTCAACTATTTTTGCATTAAAAAATTGGTTCCTTGTAACTGCAAAATACATGTCTGCAATATTTATTGGTAATTTGTGCTTTAACTCCTGAATTTTTGCTTGCTAGTGCGAGAGTATCTGTGTGTAAATAAATATCTTTTATGTGTCTTACATTTATGTTTGTGAAATTTAAACAAGCCATTTTCACGTACAGCTAATATTTATAAAAAATAATTAGAATTTTTCTACTGTTACTAACTATCATTTAAATGAATAAAAATAGTTTTACTACTTCTTTATTTTTTAATAATTTATGAGTTAAGTATGAAATTATGCATTCATCTTATTTATATTAAAAGTGATAATATTATAATATGTTTTTAATTTTAACTACTTGAAATACATTATGATGCATTGCAACTTCAGGATGTAACATTAGTGATACATCACAATGTAGAAATTTCTACATTGGCCAGATGTTGACACATGCTACGATATGTAGAGAATGTTTTTGTTTCACAATATTTCTCTTAGTAACTAGGACAAAATGAAGTTAAATATTTTTCTTAACTTTCTTATTAAAACATTTACCTTTTTAAATATTTATACATAGTATGGGGGGAAAATATGTTATTTGGGTTGTAAGCTTTTTCATTTTACATGCATTTCTGAAATTGATATCCCATTTTGTATTTGAAAGTCCTTGTAAAATTTTGGAAAATAAATTTTGCTTAGAGGTATATTATCATTGAAAAGATTTATTATCTTTGCTCTTACTTAAGCAATATCGAATTAGATATAACGGTAGCTTGTTATTTTTCCAGCTCTACGTAGCCATGAAAAGAAGAGAAAGTATGCTGAAAAACAAGAGACGTGAAATTCGTGTGATTCCTAAACCTCTTAAGGCTTTCATTTTAAGTTTGAGGTAAGTATTATTATCCTACATCCTCACTTACCTTTATGGAGTTATACTCCCGAGAAAAATGAAAAATCTTGGAGGAGTGGAAAACACCTCCCACCCATGATTGGTAGAAGGGATCAAAACCGGGTTTGTCCCTTGGCCTCCCCTGTGACAGACGTACCCGGACTGCTCTCTCAGGACTTGCTAGTGGTCACGTCAATTGCCTCACTTTCTATGAGGGCAGGAAAACTTTTGCTACCTGCACCAAGTGCCTAAGTCATCAGGCTTCTCCAGTTCACATTTTGGATTGTTTATTGGACTCTCTAGAGAGGATCAACGTGATCGTAGATCTTGTCTGATAATAAGATATTCAATTTCATATGTGTATACAGTGAAACCTGTGTAAGTTGACCACTTGCGGTGCACTACTTTAGTGGTCAACTTAAACAGGTGGTCAACTTACACAGAGGCTGATTTACATGAGAAGGGCTAATTCCGTGCCTGAAAAAGCGGTCAACTTAGACAGGTGGTCAACTTACAAATGTGGTCAACTTCACAGGTTTTACTGTACACAAAAATAAAGTACGTAAAGCACAAGGTAAGGTTAATTTATTAGAAAAAAAATCATGCAGGGGTGCCATCTAGAATGGGGGGCTATGGGGGTTGTTTTGAAGGGTACTTCTTGTGGGGGAAGTTCTTTGCAATATTTAGAAGGGGTGTGCCCTTGATCCTAGGGGGGTGGACACCACTGCATCATGTGTTAAATTTATTTAGAAAAGAAAAATAGGGTATCCCAGAATTTTGACATTTTTTAGCATAGGCAAGTGGTGCACCAAACAACTTTGGGGGGGGGGATCTCAAGGGAGGAGTGTTTTTGGGCAGCACCTCTCTGTAACTGATTTTTTTTTTGTAAAATGATGCCATAGTTTTAGATGTTAGCAAAACTTTGCTGTTTATATATATATATATATATATATATATATATATATATATATATATATATATATATATATATAAGATTAAGCAAACAGAATTACAAATATTAAACAAATTATAAATAACAAATGATGATAAAAAGGAAAAATGCAAACAGCTATTAAGTAGGAATAGAAAAAGAGTGAATCCAGAGCTCATCAGCCGTGGAGGATTCATTAATTATGGTCAAAAGACCAAAATTTTAACTATAAACTAGAAGAGAATGTTTAAGCTCCAGTACATGAAATATAGAGTAACAATGGGCAAACGCACCACTTGCTAAGCTAAAAACAATAAACTAGAGCTCAAACCTAAAACTAAAAGCAGGGGGTTTCGCCTCGACTAATTAGGAAAACAAGTTCCGATAATTAGCCTTCCACGGGATAGTACCTGCCAATAACAAAATTGTCTTACCTTGAAATCCACGTAAACAAATCCTGTCCATTGTTCAGTCTGATAAAAAAGCCAATCCATTTGTCAACAAAACATTAAAAACATAAAAACATATCCGGAAATCGGTCCATAGACATACCGAGTCGCCTGTTTCGCACATGTAAAATTCATCCACCACGGTGATTCATAAAAAAATGGTTTGTCACGGTTGTATCATACATTTACACAGTTAAACAGTTTCAAAAGAAGTGAAATGTTCATCGAAGGCTATACTTAAGCAGATGTTTTCAACTAGATTTTTAGGGAAGTTATTATTAAAAAGTAAGTTTTTGAGTACTGAAATTTCTTGCTTAAATGCAGAAATGGTATTGCAAATTCTTTTAATTCTGATAGCTTGCGAAACAATAATGCCAATAAAAACCTTTTTACTTAGGCAGGAGGAAAAATCTTGTAAACTGTTAACTGTGAAATTGAATTCACGTCTTTTATCATAGATTGTAGTGGAACAATTTGAGTCAATTTGTATGTTGATATCCAAGAAATTAAAGCTATTATGATTAGAATTGGTCTTTTCGAGCGTTAATGAACTATGATAAATAGTTTTGCTGAGTTCAGAAAAATTAGGAAAATTTATACACAAAAGGTCATCAATGTATCTGCAACAAAGAGGTGTAGAGGAAGGATTGTCAATTAAATATTTTCGTTCATAATATAAAAGAAAAAGGTTGGCTAATGTAGAGCTAAAATTAGCTCCCATTGCTATGCCATTAATTTGAAGAAAACATGTTATTTGTAATTCTGTTTGCTTAATCTTATATTTACTTGGCTTTTTAGTTTTGCTGCGTTGCGCATCTATGGGCTCTTGGTGTGGTCTTTTCAATATTTTTCACTTTTATTATTATTATATATATATATATATATATATATATATATAAAAATACCTCTAAAAGTATTATGGAATGTGGCCTCAAAAATCAGGACAGACGGAAACCATAAACTCCCCCCTTCCAATTCAAAGTTTCATTCTTATGAATCAGCATAAAAAAAGTCCATTTATTTGCACTTTTTAGTGTTTATTTCTGTGAAAAAAATCAATTCTCTGTTTGAAAAATAGTGGCTTCCAATTTCATATAATTTTCTTGCTAGAATCCAAAAGCATTTGAAGTCATTACTTATTCTGCATCTTTCCTGTGTACAAAAAAAAAAATGTTTTCATTCGCCTTTTAAATCATGCCAGTAAAATTTTTATTCATCCGGTCCAGCCAAGTTCCACTTTTTCTCAGTACTAAATATTGTTGACAGCCATTTGTCACCACGTCATTTTAACCATTCATTAATTTAGCCACCATTCATTAAACTAGCTGTTCATTTTGTTGCTGCGCATTACAAACAAAGCTAGGATCTATATCACTAAGTATGATATTCTTTTTTGTTATGCCAAAGTTTGTTAATTTTTTAAAATTTTAGTCAGTATATGGTCAGTATTTGATAAATTTTATCAGTAAAATCAGTATTTTTGACCATTTAAGCAGTTATCCCCTCATACTGTCCTGGAATGAAGTTAACAGTTCAAAAATACCCGAAAATCTTTAAAAATCAAAATGTCTGCTCTAGAAGTTGCCAATCTTACACTGGATAGAGTGAAAGAAAATTACAATATTTTTGCGTGCACAATATTTTTTAAAATCTTATCAACTACTGAATTTGAAAAAAAAAAAAAAAAAAATTGCTGTGTTAAAAAAAATTTATTTCATAAAAGAGTATATTTCAGCTGTTTTAGTGTTGTCAAGATGCACCACAAATGCTGCTTATCCAATTATCTGAACTAAAGCCGATCAGGACAGGTTCAGATTATTTATTTTTGGAAGATAGACGAATAAATTGTGGACTGACAACACATTCTGAAACTGAAAAATTATGAAAAAAAGAACATTTTAAAATATTTTTTTTTCTTTCAATGATTTCAAAGGTTTTTTGTAATAATGTTTTTTGTAAATGCGTATTTGATGAGTTTTTACACGGAGGGGGGGGGGGGAGCTTTCACATAGTTTCAGAAATTTTCATTGTCTTCAGAAATTTTTACCTGAGACCACTGTCACCCTTGATTAAAGCAAACATTAAAAAATTAGGGAATAACGTAAAATACAAGGAGACTAATTTGTAATTGGATTCTAATCATTTCCCTCTTCTTCTGATTGCAAGCTAAAAATTTTTGATGTTTTTAACGAATCATGTTTAACGGTTTTTTGATGTGTTAAGAGTGTAATACTGGTTTCAACTGACAAAAACCTGTTAAAAACCTTCAGGAGTGAATGAGAGCTTGCTGAAGAAACATATGAGGTATGAACTAGTAAGTTTTCCTACATTAGGATAAAATTTAATTTTCGTGTTTGTTATTAGCAAGCCTCTTTATTAATAAAAATTAAGGTAACATAATAGAATTCAAATATCCAAGATTTACATGCCTGTGCACAAAAATTTTGCAGTTTTTTTTCTTAATATTTAGCAACTCCTAGTTAGCATGCATTTTTAGTATAGTTAATATGTATAACTACATTCGTTTTGACACGAATTACGAATGTAAAGAACAACTATATATATTACATGAATATTTGCATTATTTTCAACATATTGTGAAGTTAATCAATGTTTAATATTGATATTAGTTAACAAAAATCAGGCAATTCACATATCTACAGCAAATGTGTCCATGTACGGCAGGTGCGTATGCCTCTGTATTATCTAGCTATGATACCAACATACTGTGTTCCTAAAATTTGGTCTGAACTCAATATTCAGTTTATAAACCAAGTATTCAACTAAATTTCTTATGTCTTAGTGAGTTGGGGGCGGGGAACTTTCTCAGATTTTTATTAGTTACTTTCTTTTCAGTTATGGAGTTTCATTTGCTCAAAATCTTATGACCTTAATCTTACATTTAAGTACTAAAATGACAATGATAACTGTTTTTGCATTTTACTTCAAAATTGTTCTCTTTTCTAGTTGCATAAAGATAATGTGAGGTTGAATATAGTTCTTTATTTAAATTTAATTATAAATACATTTTTCTTACTAATTTAAATATTGTAATGTGTAGAAAATTGGTACTTGACATTTTTGACGGGACAGTCCTAAACCATGGTTTAAACTCCAAAAACTGTCAAAAACTTGCCAACCATGGGTTTAAACTAGTTCACGTTAAAGTGTATTTTATGCAAGACTAAACAGTATATAATAGAATTTATGGAATAGCTTGCATTTTGTATTTATGGGTCATTCTTCAAAAAGTGTAACTTTTCTGTCACACACCTTTTACAGTAAAAACATTAAAGAACAATTCATTTAACAATGGTTTTTAATTTCATCAAAAATATATCTATTTAAACCTATCAACAGTTTTTTAATGATAATTTTTATTTTAGTATATTTTTGGTTCACTACATGTGAATTCTCACCTCTGTGGCAACATCACACACCTTGTGTGACTGTTTATGTTACATAATAACTTGTTTAATTAAAAGTATATACCTATTTATATATTATTCCTTTCACAAGTATCTCAAATATTAATTATTTAAGTATATTTAATTTTTTTAATATTGTGTTTTAGTTTGTTTTAGTAGAACAAGGAATCATGTCACACAATAAAGTCTCACCTCAATTACCTAAACACAAAATGCCATACCTCATTAACATGCAAGGACAGATACAAAGGAGGGGGAGGGGGGCAATCGCCCCCCTCCTTGAGCCGGGATGCAGGAACTCTCCCTCGCCATATTTTCGATACTTAAGTCCCAAAAACATAATTTTAGACGATCTTCAATAATGTTACGGAAAAACAGATGCTCTCCCTCTCTTATTTTTTTCAGAATATTGTAGATTTGAAAATGCATCTGTAGCACATCTCTTAACACTTCAGTGATAGGGATCGGAACTTTTTACAGGAAGTTTTTCAAAATTCCAAAAGCTCAATTTTAGACAAACTTAGATGAGTCTCGGGGCTATCCTCTGAAAAGTTTTTTAATTTGAGGTCAAAAAAAAAGCAATTATACGACACCTTTATTGATGTTAAGGTGAGGAATGAGTTCGGTGCACTCCTCCAAAAATTTTCGTAAAGGGAAGTTCCAAAAAGAAAAAAAATAGTATTTTGAGACGATTTTCCTTGTTGTTAGGGGGCAGAGGTTTGGGAATTAATAAAAGGGCAAGTATCTGAAATCAATCGCCCTCTCCTTGATTACATTCTGGATCCGTCCTTGTTAACATGTGGCAGTAATGACATCAAATTTTATTTTCCATGATACAAGGGAGCCTCCTTGTTTATTTACCAGCCATAAAGAAGTTGTGAGATTTTTTCAAAAAACAAGAAGATAGATTTTGCATTAAAAACTTAGTGTGGTTACTCCGATTTCTCACCTCCGTGAACTTGAATTTCAGGGTCGTAAATTAAAGTAAAAAAAGAAGTGAGCATGTTTTCATATGCTTAACATGTGCAGATTGTAGCTATGAAGAAAAAAAAAATTCCCTGAAAAAGGTATCTATTAGGCCTATATTAATGGAAAATTCCTCACCTGCATGACAGACCTTACATCAATAACACTAGGAAACAATTTGTAATATAATTTCTGTTGAGTTTGGTTTTTGAGCTGTTATATAGTTAATTAGGCAAGCTGATTCCAAAACTGCATTTAGTTTTCTTCTGCTACGTCAAGTTTTTTCTTTACAACTTATGAGAATGTGAGTACTATCCGCAGAATTGAGCATGGATCGAGGCCCGGATCTATAAATTTTCAGCCGCCCTGCAACAAAATCTGTAGGGCCCCTCTCCAGAGGCCAGCAGTGTATATTTGCAACGATAAATCTCAGTACCGATTGTTTTTTTTTTTTTCAACTTTTTTGTCAATTTCTTGGGTTGTTGGGCCCTTTTAGACAGTGCCACTCTGCTGCGTCTGCGGATACGCAGATCTGCGCATGCATGGATTATAGGAAGCACTATTACATTCTAAGTGTCTCATTTCCACTTCTACGTTCTTCAAATTTACGTTCTTCTAAGTGTCTCATTTCCGTATTTCCTAGCCTGTCATTTGAAAAGATATAGGCCGTTGTTTTTGATGGTCCACAGATTCGGGAGCTTATTAAAGATGAAACTTTCATCGGAACAGTGTTAGAAACTCCAAAAAAAATGCTTGATTGGCGTTCAAAAACATTATTAAAAGTCTTCGTGGAACTATGCGAGCCTTTTATTAAGCAGAAATTGTCCAACAACTTGTGGAGAGCTTCCGAATGCTTGGTTCCCACATGAGCATCAAATTGCATTTTTTACATAGCTTATATCTTGCAAACTTACTGAAAAATCTTGGTACAGTCAGTGATGAACAGGGTGAGCGATTCTATCAAGACTTGAAGGTCCATGGAGACACGATATCAAGGTAGATTGGATGCGTTAATTTTAGCTGACTGTTGCTGGAGCACCAGTCCACAGATTAAACACTCTAGAAAAAGCTATAAGCGAAATTTTTAAATTTAATCTGTATAAATACACAATTTTACTTGCGATACTATAATAGCCTTTGTATGAATAAAATTATTCATTGTAAACAGTGCATTTCATAAAAGTTGACGTGATAGAAAAAAACTGCGATTTTTGTTGAATTCAGAGGCCAAAAATTAGTTGAAAATAAGTCACAGATTTAAGACAACGAAATTGCTGTTCCCCAGTGTAATAGGCATTCTACCAAAATTATAAATTGCCTCAAATTTACTAAATACTATTTTTAACATATCTTTGAAACTACTAATTAAGCTGTACTTTAATTATGGGAGCATAATATTATGTTCCCATTAATCATTAAAATAGCTGATTATTTACACAATTAACAAAATTACTACTTTGATTTTAAATTGGTCTCTATTTTTAAATATTAAGTTTTTTTTTTATTTCCGTGAACAAGGCATTTTTTAAATTTTTTTATTTATGAGTAAAATAATTGGAATT
Source organism: Uloborus diversus (assembly GCF_026930045.1). Taxonomy (NCBI): domain Eukaryota; kingdom Metazoa; phylum Arthropoda; class Arachnida; order Araneae; family Uloboridae; genus Uloborus; species Uloborus diversus. Next base: position 23,581,611 of record NC_072734.1, on the reverse strand, counting down.
TAACTGCGCGTTGTTTATGGTTACTTCTAGTAGGTAAAACTTTCATGCAAGAATGAAAAAAAAAAGAAAACAAAAGGTTTCGAAAATGAAAAATATTTGCGTTCAAAAGTTACATTTTCTGGAGAATGACCCATATGTGCTAATTTTTTAAAAAAGGTGCTTAAAGCGTGCTTAGTATTGATTTCAATCTCAAACCCTGTCTTTCAACAGGCACAATTCAAAGTTCAGTTTAAGCAAAAATCCATTGAATATATATATATATATTCTTCCAATGTAAACATATTACTTTAGATTAGAGATAGTACTTTAAATTAGTGTTAAATATGAGATTAACCACGATTAACAAGATTGTTTGGTAAAGGAAGAAATAACAATGGATATCCATAAGATCATTTCTTTTGCATTGAAAAAGGAGTTATCTCAGGCTGCAACACATGTCTGCAGTAATCTACAATCTGTGCCATTTAATGTTGTTATTTCTTCTTTTTATTTTTTATGAACAAAGATATTTATTTTACTTAAAAATGTTTGTGTTCCAACAGAAGGAATAAAATCTGGTAAATCTTGCTTTTATTAAGAAATATGAATTTCATTGTGTTTTGGACAAGAAATTAAAATTCCATCATATTACTATTTGTCTTTGACATACATTATAATAATTTTCAGAGAAATATGTCTGCTGTTTGAAGAAGGTGAACAACATGATGCTCACGAATTCTTACTAACTGTAATATCTAGTTTTGCATCTAGTTGCAAAACAATTAAAAAAATAAGGGACAACTCTAGCAAAGAAAAAGTTTTAGACTGTCATGTTACGACTCTGTGCCAAGAAATTGAAAACAATTTAATGGAAGAACTAGCTACCATAGAGCAAGTTGTGAAGCAAAAAAATATTCTTACTAAAAGGAAAGCAGTTGGAAGGTCGCCTAAGTCTCCAAGGTTAGTTTGTGAGCCAAGTGTAGGGAATGTCGAAGACTTGACTCTTGGATTTAAAGGCAAACTTCGTATCACTGCAAAATGTTTGGAATGTGAGTCTCGACGAGAAAAAGAAGATATTTTTTATGACTTGGGATTTCCATTTGCTCATGACTCTGATACGGAAGGTAATGCAATTCTTCCAATGTTTATTCTTTTAAATCTTAATTTAAAATTTCTTTTTTACTGTTTATTTAAATACAGGCAACTCTCGATAACTCGGAAGTCCCAAAGGACTGGCCAAAACCTTCGAGTAATCAGTAGTTCGAGTTATTGGAAGTTCCTATCCCAGCCTTCTCAACAATAATTTTTATTTCATTCTCCAGGAATAGTGCATAACGGATAGACTATAACACAAGTTTAGATAAAATTAATCATTAGCTGTACATAAAAACATCTTTACAGAGAATAAATTGTACTAGGATACTTCAGAAAAAAAAGTTATTTTTGACTGCTTACATTTTTTTTTTTTTTTGTCGCAATTTAAAACGTCATTAAGTTTATTTGTCGTAGTCAGAATTTTTTTTCTCTTGATTAAAAAAACCGTTCTTTTGTCCAAAAAGCAATAATTTGAGTCATCCAGAAAATAAGGGCGACTTTTTTATATTTTTGCCAAACTTTTAGGTCTCTCTCAAAACTTCGACAGCAATAAAATTTTAGGTTTTCAGCCATGGCAAAAAATAGCCTAGTCGGCTACTTCTCACGTAATCTCCCAATACTGTGCATCAAGGAGCACTATTGTAAATAAATTATACCCCTCATACAAGCTGATAAGCAAAGCAATGTGTCACAGGGAGGAAAACGTTTTTTCTCTTCTTTCTTATTTTGATTGTATTTTTATGCATAAAATGGAAATGAAACTCTCGTAAAAACTTCGAGATATAAAGACAACTATGTTTTGGAAACACTAAGTAATTTTGGGACCAAATGAAAACTTGGAGATTAAAAGATATTCGAGTTACAGGGCTTCGAGTTATCGAGAGTCGACTTTATCAAACTTTGGAAGGGTATACTTGTAATTATTTTTTTCTTCTGAGCTTTTATAAAAATGTTTTTCACTGAGCAGGAATTTCACATTTAGATGCATAAATGTTCATGAGGTTCCTGCTCAATTTAAAATTGACTTAAGTAAAAATCATTCTGAAATTTCAGAAGAATCAATTTTTTTAGCATCTTTTTATTATTTTTATTATTGTTATCATGTACTTAAATTAATATTGTTGCTGTCATATATTTTAATTCATTTTGAGTGTCACACTCCAACAGAGTCGTAACCAGGTTTTTGTTTCGGAAAGGGTTTTACAAAACAGTTCTCTTGAAATCTATATGGCCAATGAAATTGGATATCCTTTGTATACTCTACTCATTTTTGTCACTACAGGTTATTGAGATGAGGGGGTGCTGCTTTAAGGTCATTATAGCATGAGCAGTATAAAAGATGACTTGTCTATTAAATGAAGGAAAAACTGATGTGTATTCGGACATAACTTCACCCATGTGATGTCTTTTCATCAACTGGTTTGATGTCTTTTTAACAACTCAACAGAATAGATGGATGTACTCATATACTCGCATTTTAAGTAACACTTCTTGAATTCATATTTTTTTAACTTCTATAATATGTTGGATATAGAGTTTGGCACTTTCAGATGTGAAGAATTTTGATGTTATTGTTATCTTCAGGAATTCAAAATTTGAAGGAAAACGCTATACTGTTTTGTAAGAAATGATATTCGCAGTTATAATAAAAATAAATACAGTAGATATAGCAGTGGGTTTGTATAATTCTTCAATGTAAGTAATTTCATTTTTCAAACAAATTTGAAAAAGGAAAAAAAGCAATGATAATTGAATGTTTATTATTATTTTTATTTAACTTTGTTTCGGTTAAGTTGATCGATTGTGTAGTGTTTAGATATAGATGAGATTCTACCTGAGAATTGCAATTTGCAAATTCTCAACTTTTTCTGCAATCATCAATATTAACATAATGAATTTACTGGAGTGAAGTGTGAATAGTTTATTTAAATTTAATAAAACTTGATTTAGTTAAATATTAAGCAAATAAACATATGATGCTTCTTAATATGTTTTCTCATTATAATGCTTGTGTATAAAAGGGTTTAGTACGTCTCTAATATATGTGTATTTTTTAAATTTAGATACTGTTGATCTTAGAAATTGCCTGGCACAGCATTGTCATAGTGTCATGAGGGATGAAAATAAAGTTAATTGTGATGAATGTTGTCGTAAAAATGAAACCAAGATGAGCTCAGAAGTAATTTCAACACCTCCTGTGCTTTTATTACATCTGACTGATTCCAGTTGCTCTAGGTATAACTTTACATTCCTAATGCAGTTCAAGTTTAATTATTGATCTAAATAAGTTTAGAGATTCTTATGAACAATACATTTAATTCCTCTGTCTCTCCTTTTAAATTTTACTTGCTTGTCCTTTTTTGAAAAATCAAGTTAATATTTAATCCAAGCTGCTCTTAAGTTCAGGTTTTCGTTTAAGTGTCTGTACACGACTAAAGTGTTTTTGTTTTTTCCATCTAATAAAAATTCCCTTTTTTTACTTTAACCCATTGGTTTCTTTTGATGAGTTTTCATATCAGGTAAGGTGATTCGCCAGTGGTTGACCGCCTGCCAGTAGTTGACCACTCAAGCACTAATTTGTACAAAACAAGAATAAATAAGTTGATATTTTTAATCTGATTGCTGGAACTAATTTATAGCATTCCATGAAGTGTTCTCTTATAATTTAAAGTAGTAACTGAAGTTTTCAATGGAGGTTAGGACGGTGCAATCACACAAACACATAAAAAGTTTGAGAAAATCATTTCTTACTAGTGCAGGGTTGCCAACTGCTCCGCATTTTGCGGAGTTGCTCCGCGAAAATAGCAAAACTCCGCGGCTCCGCAAAGAAGTTCTTTTGCTCCACATTTCCCGGCCAAAAGTTTTCAAGCTTAATTTTTGCTATTTCATCATAACAAACATGTAAACATGGGACATTAAAGTTGTTTTTTCTCAAAGATTAAATAGTGTATAAAGCTGTTTTATTAATTTAAAATTTAATTATTTTTATACTGGTGCTTAAAATGATTTAGTAAAGCTATAAAACAATTTTAGATGTTTAATCGTATTCCTCGACGTTAAATTTTACTCTTCAGGTTCATTTACTGATGTATGCTGATCATCCATGTTTATACTAAGTAAATAAAAAAATTTAAAAAATGCATCAATTTACTAATTATTTATGCTGGGATGGTCAACTACTGGTTGTCTAAAATTCAATTAATGCCAGTAGTTGACCAGAATGGTCAAGTAATGAACTTATGTTAGTTTTAAAGTTTTTTTTCTAGAAACCAAAATTGATTACAAACATTTTTTAGTATAAGATAAAAGTATAATGCTCTTTTTGTTCAAAAAAAAAAAGTATTTTTGCAAGTAATAGACCGTAGTACTAACAGATTCTGTAATGGTAAACTAATTTCTGAAATTTCAAATTGCAACATCCACATTTTTCTTGCAGAAATCCGCATATTGAAAAACAGGCCAGTTAATGAGTGCTCAAAACAGAGGTATAGCGTGCATGGAATATGCGATAATTTTTGACTTCAGAATATTGTTAGGGGTAGTTAGTAAGGAAACATACTAAAAGTCCATTACCCCAGGGGTGAGCTAAAGGTGGGAAGAAAATTTTGGGTTTTTCAAGGAAATGTTGGAAACAGTAGAAAAAATGCGTTAAAAATAAAAATTCAAGGTAAAAAAAACTTCTTACAAAACTGTTTCTACACATATTTGTCAAATTTCCAATAATTTTTCAGGTATATGTTATGAAAAATCTATTCTTTTCGGAAAAATTCTCTCTTTTGTCTAACTTTTGCTCCTAGTGCCTACTAGGATCAGTATTCAGGAAAATTGTCAGTGACGAAGTTGTAGAGCTTTGAATTTAATTCAATTTGATATGCTATTTTGTTATATTTTAGTCAACCTATCAAAAGTTACAGAATTTCAAACAAGCACTTTTGTATCAAAAAATGGAACACTTTCCATTCAAATTTCAAACTGACTCGAAAGAATCGCACACTTCCTCTTTCCTCAATGAATTCGACAATCTTGATGGACAGTAAAGAAATATTTGTGGATTACTATAACCAGCGGTTTGTCCAGGATTTTTCACAAGGTCCGTTTTTTGTGAAAAATCAAATAATTTTGTGAAAAATGAATTAATTTTGTGAAAAATGAATTAATTTTGTGAAAAATCAAATTATTTCGAGAAAAAAAATTGTCAACGAAATTTTAGAATTTAGAGATGGCACAAACTGCATCATTTAAACTCAAAGTTGAGTGTTTTCCTCTTCTATGATGAGATATCATTCTGGGGTGTTTTTCGAGTATTTGGAGGGTGGGGGTGAGGGGGAAGGCATCGATCTCTCAAATATCAATATTTATCTACCATTCAATTATGTTAAAGTATACTAGAAATATTTCTGTACGGTATTTAAAATAAATAACAAAAAAAAATTCTGACAACGGTTCAGCATTTAACTTTCTGACCCAAGACACTCTTAAAAAGCACAGAATTTTGTTTAAAACTTATAAATTCCATGATTTTAACAAAAATAAAAAGAGATTTTATTTTTTTACCTCTTAACAAAGTGTCCTAAACATCAAAAACTCGAAAAATCCCATTCCCATAGCGGATGCAGAGAGATTTCAATCTTCAAAGTGAAGGCATCAAATGCATAAAAACAGCTTGTAAAAGAAATATTTTTGATAAAATTATTTTAAAATTGCATTTTAGAGTCCTATGATAAACATATCATTAATATCTGTGAACAACACCGCTGTTAATTAGCTGTGATAAAACAAACAAACAAGATTATTTAAAACCAAACCTTTTTTTCAGCTGTTAATTTTTTTCCAAGATACAAAAAACAAGCATTATATTTATTTGGCAGTAGCAATTATTTATTGCTTGCAGGAGCATCACAAGAGTACCGTTTTTTTTTTTTTTTTTCGTTGCAAAATTGGCAGATTTTGTATAAGCTGATCTCTCTAATTTGACTTTTAAAAATGTTCCAAAAATTATCGGGGTTTTATACACTGGAAATATTTGTCTTTTTGCTTTCAGATTTGCTCTTTTGACAAACAATTTGAAAGATCCGTTCTTGTCTATCAGAATTTTGTGAAGGGTTCGTTTTGGTTGATCGGGATTTTGTGAAAGGTTCGTTTTGGTTGATCGGATTTTTTTTGAAGGGGCAGTCAATGGACCCAAATATCCTCTGGCCAGATCCTCGACAATACAAATGATGTTTAAAGGGGGGGGGGGGGTCGTGAAATTGTGACTTTGTGACAGGGGGGGGGGGGAGGAAAGAGTAAGAAGTGAGACATCAAGCATTTTTTAATATGAGTGTGTTATAAAAATTAGTTTATGAAAAGTATTTTGTGACAAATGAGGAGGGGGTCAAAAATATTGAAAAAAAGTGTAACATCATTTATGGACAGCCCCTTACTAAGAAATCGGACGAAGATTTTCAGAACTACATATATGCATTATGAATTAGCTCCATACCCATGGCTTATTTAATGAAAGTGAACTGAGGAAGTGCAGTGAGCCATCACTTCCTCACTAAAAAGTTTGTTAAAAGTAATAAAAAAGTAAACATACTGAAATTCCCCGACCGTGGGGGGAGGAGATGGGGAGGTTTCTATGCCTTGAAAATCCGCTGGTTGAACACTTGAATTGCAGATTCAAACCTGATACCAAAGAAATACAAAACTTATGCCCAATCACCGCGACACCCAGCTGACAAGCAATCAAAAACTATAATAAAGTTCTAGCATGTACTCAATTTCGTTATTCTTATTGAAATGAATGTGTGACGCTATAGCATGATAATGAAAATTTTAATAATAGAAATAAGGTAAATGTAGCTGACCGGCCTCACCTTTTTTTATAATTTTCATTTTTATTGCATTATTACTAATCAAATTTTGAAAGTGTTAATATGGAATATGGACTGAAAGTAATTAGAAAATGAAAATATAATCTTTAAGGTGACATCTTGGTTTTATTCCGAGGCGGAAGGGTCATGTCACCAGCAATGGAAGAGTTATTCTAAGAAATTAGTAATGTATTGATGTCATCGTCGTCCCCTTCGTCTTGGATAAATATTTCGATTCCGTTGGTGTAACTGCCCTTGCAATGCAAGCTTGCAACAGATTAGTTTAACGATGATTTTCTACAAGTGACCTTTCGGTCACTTGTCCAGTACTTCACCATTAAGTTCTTAGCTACAGATGAGCGACCGAAGCAATGGTTTGGTTCAACTCGAATTTTGAAGGCAAGGCAGGTATATTCAGTAAGTTACCGCCCTATATTCCTTAAGAGGTTTTCCATCTCCAGCTCAGTCACTTTCCTATGCCGGGCTGATGAGTGCTAATAAGCACGAAACTGCAGTCCTCGGCTGGAAATGACTGAGCTGGCGGTGTATTTCACGTATTTCTCCCTTAGCCCTGGCTATAGGGCTGTAACTTACTGAATAGTAGAGTTAAGAGTTCACAAATAATAATGTTGAAAACATATTTTCTCAACATACAATAAAGACTTTTAATGACATTTTTTTAAAAATCAGAAAATATTCCAAGCAATGGCAATGGATCAGGTGCTCGTTACGAACAAATCACACATAACTAATGACGTTTTTGAAAAACCTTATTTTCTTTTAAACAGTAGGTAGAAAATCTATGAAATAGAGAGGGAGATAGAAGCTACTATGTTTTTTTGTTTGTCTGTTTTCTGCATTAATGTAAAGATCAGCTGGTTTGCCAACTCAATTCCTTTTAACAAAATTATTAACTACTGGAATTCCTTCAGTAATTATTAGTGGTTTGTGATAATCCTCCCAAAGCTCAAAGAATTGTTTACATTTCCCAAATTTTATGAGATTTTTGGATGTAATATCAGGATACTTTGCAGCATTATTTTTTCATTCACTTCTTTCACAGTTTTCGCCCATTGTCTTTTACTAGTGTGAACTTACTTGTCAAAAAGAGCTATGCAATTTTACACAATTCTTCATCAATATTTTTATATTGCAATAAAGATTTCGTTAAATTGAACTCATTACTTGGTGCACTGTGAGGTATAAAAGCTGTCATCCAAGCTTTTTTTAATATACTAGTGCCGCGAATATACCAGATGTTTTGCAATCCAATTTTTTCTACTGAAGTGATGGTGAACTAGTAATTCAATATCTACATTTCAAAACAGTACAAGATTTTAACATCCATTGAGTATTGTACATAGCTGTAGGTGCTATAAATCTGGTTTCAAGGGATTTTATACAAAAATATTAAAATCTGTCCAAGAAATTTTCAATAATGATCTCGAGTGGGAGTCATGCAACAATGTTTCATCAAATTGTATTCTATTGTCCTTTATATCAACCACTTTTTCTTGAGTCTTATAATGCATTTATCCTAATCAATGAACTCCCCTTAGGTGAGGCCCCCTTTAAAAAGAATTACTTCTGGAGTGGAAGAATGGATTAAAAATGACATCAATAATGCATTTCATAATGTAGTGTTGAGATTCCAGTTTTTCAACCAGTAACATTCCTATAACTTCATTATTATTATTTATTATTATTACTAGAAAGCCGCCCGTCAAGGTATGACGGGTGAAAATAGCTTCTTTTCTACATTTCAACGAAGCAATTGCCTGTCTTGTGATATTTTGACAGTTGAAATCTTAACCTCAACTCCAGTGGATTCACCCTTAACTGCAGCAGATAGCGTTCACTATTCGCAACTCCAACGAACTATAGGGGGCACTGCAGTCACTGTCTAATGGCGGAATTGAAAACTAAAACAAATGCATGTGGTAACGAAGAAAATGCTAAAAGTGTTGTGATTTTTGTTCATATTTATGATTTTTTCGCTTTCTTCGTTTGAAAAGATTTTTCAAAGTCTTTTGGTTATTCTGACCCATATAGAAAGAGATTAGAAACCAAAAAGTATTACGAAAGTAAACAATTAATGCAGAACACACAGTAAGTTGTTCTGACGCAGCCATTTTCACGATGTTGAATTCGGAATTCATAAATTTTTGGTTCGCTTCGAACGGCATTTTCATTTTGTACCGTTTTTTCTAAACATTAGTACATATTAAGTTCAGTTTCGTGACATTTCCAGCATTTGTTGACATTTTTGTCACATAGTGCACATACGTGGCAGACTGTCAAGACTAACGTTTAACACTAGATAATTTATTTCTATGACTATATGATTGGATATCCAAAGAAATCATGCATTTAATTCATTCGTCATGGAAATGATTTACCTGATATGCGAAATCTTGTCAAGATACATTATTCTTTCACATAATTTTAAAACCATACCCCTATAAACAGATTTTTGGCGAACTTTTATTTTTTATTGTTCAAATTCTTAACGTTCTTTCTGGATTTTTCAATCTGTTCTGCGATAAATATTTTCAAGAAAATTTATTTGCATACTGTCTATTTCAGTAGGATACTGTAGTAACAAAGGTTATTTAAGTCATTTATGTAGAATTAGGTTAAGGAAAAGTGTCCAGTCAATGTTGTTAAGTTCGTTTTTTTTTCATCGAATTGAAAAACTGATATTTATTCAAATTCACTCAGAACAAAATAAATAAAATGTGTACTCACAGTTTATATATGGTGGTAGTTTTCTTTTCAGTTGATTGACCATTATTTCTTTTTACTTATCGAATTCTGTAATCTTACTATCATTTTATTCCACTCATGATAAAAATTAAAAATGGTTTAACTAAAAACGCGAAAACTCGCCAAGGCTACTTTGCTTGCACAATAATAAAACTACTATAACCCTAAACAAATTTGGCGAAACCTTTCAGCTGAGAATAAAAGGAATAAAGTAAATTCTTTCTCGGTCAAACATTTTTCATTTTGTTCTACGATAATAAATTCAAGAAAATATTTTGCATACTGTCCATTCCAACTAAATGCTGCTGTAAAATATGATTAGTTAAATTAATTTAAGATTAAAAAAAACTCATATTCTTACAAATTCATACAAAACAATAAAAAATTTTACCTGGTATAACGTTATCCAATTTTGTTAATCCAGAGTTTTCTTGTTTACGCTTCCACCATTTAATACTTTTTTGAAAGAAATAAGAAAAACTAACATTATTTTGAGAAGCTCGAGAATACTACTAAGGGACGAATTAATTTCTGTAGCTGAAAGCAAACTAAGACACATCGATTGCGTTAATAAATACTCAGAACAAACTGCCTGTGTTTACGTCAACAGACACACGTGATGCGCAACGTGGCAATGTTTTAGTTTCATCGGCAGTTTTATAAATCACCGCAAGGTAGCGTATTCGAGCGCTGGAGTTCCGAATTGACTTTTTTTTCGTTTCTTCATTCCCCTGAAATGACAGTCTTACCAGTAAAACAATTAAGTTACTGGATCGAGTTCAGCCTTGTCACAATAAAGCCTTTCCCTGCATGTTAAACATTACCAAAACATATTGTCAAATTATCATGCCGTGGCGCAGGTCTCATTGTTGAAGCATGCGGGTTACTTGATCCTTGACTATTATTAATGTGATGATTTTATTTTTTTGTTCCAATAAAGCAGGTACTATTGCATTTTCCAATATGGATGCTCCTTGGGTCAAAGCACACCAATTTGTCACTTAAGCCCTATTCCTGCAGAGTTGCATAAACTGCAACTTCTTCAAAAAAGTATTTTTATGTTTGCAGAATATATTTTATGACCAATGCTAAACAGAGTACATAAAATAGCAATTTTATCATGTAATTGTACAGTCAAACCTCGTTATCGCGACACCTGGATTTCACGACACTCCAGATGTCTCGTCACTTTTTCAGAGTTCCGAACTTATGCCATATAGTTCTAATGTTAAGTGACTCCGAATTTTACGACAGTTTTTTTCATGCAACTCCGGTTACGACGACACTTTGAGCTGCACAGACTGGATCAAATATTTCTTTGCAGTTTAAACATTTTCAATAAATAATGAAGACATCTGGAAATGTTTGTTGTAAGAACTTTGGACTCTGACAAGAGATTTGACCACGCATGACTACACTTCGAGAATGGTGGGGGGCGAGTAGATAAGTTCTGAAAGGTACAGGTATCAGACTTTGACGAGAGGGATAATAGAAAGGAACTCAAAGCAGGTGAATTGTAATACTACGCAAGGCAAACAACAAGAGAAGAGAATGACCATAGCTACTTTAAGCTGTATGTGGTCTTAACAAACTTCTCCCATGAGAGAAAAAAAGATAATTAGCTCATTATTAGATTGAAAAGGGGCACAACTCTTAGAGTGAATAAAAGGATTAGAAAGGGTTTTATCACCTTCAAAAGGTGGAGCTTATCCGTCAATTTCCAATCAAATTGCGGACAAAAGTGAAGAGTTTTGAATTGGTTTCTTTCTTGCTGGTAATTTCGTGGAAGAAGGAGTGTGACAAATGTTATTCAAAAATTTATCAAATATTTTCCTAGAAAGTATTGTAGGGTAGAAAAAAAGAATAATAAGTGAAGGTTTTTTTTTTTTTTTTTTGAATAATTTTTGTTTTAGTCACCAACAATTCAAATTTCACCAATAATTCAAATTTATATTAGTTAAATCTAATTAAAAACATAAACAGTATTAATTTCTTCATTAAATCTAATTTTACGGTTAACTAATTTTTAATTATGCATTTTTGCGCTATTCCGGTTATGACGTCACTCCGGCTATGACGACACTTTGTTGACAGTTCCAAAGGTGTCGTGATAAACAAGGTTCGACTGTATTCTGTTAATCAAAATAGCAATCGTATTTCTGACTAGTTAAATCCTTTGTCAATAAACACTATTCGCCAATGATGCAAACTTAATGTGTTATGTATACCTATAAATATTATTGAAATCTTATAAAACTTTGTCCGATTTATTTTTTAACGTATTGGAACCAAATGAGAGGAGGTAGGACTCAAAAAAATGTCACCTTCGAAATTTTAGACCACCCTACTGTAGATTCTCGAATAAATTTGCAGTGACAAAATATTGTTTATTATATAAAATAAATTTGTTTTTAGAATAACATTAATAAGTTGAACTTATTTTTCTTTCGCATAGTGGGTTCTATGAAAAGGCTGTTACAAAAGTTGCTATTCCTTTGTCCCTCCAAACGAGTGAAAATACAGAGATATTTGACTGTGAGGAGAACCAGACATACTCACTCTATGCAATTGTTGTTCACATTGGACTTTCCACAGAAGCTGGACATTATGTTGCCTTTATTCGAGACAATCAAAGCGAGTCAGCCGCTGTAGATGAGACAAAACCTTCTGGGAATTCTCATACTTCAGACATTGAACGTTGTTGTGCAACAACAGAAATCCTCAACAGAGAAGCAGTCGGTTCATCCAACAGATGGTTCTTATTTGATGACGAGAATGTATCCCTAGTTTGTACAGAAGAAGGTGAAAAAACGTTTCCTTACTATAATTATGTTGGTGTTACTGCTGCTCCCAAGATGATATTTTATTGTAAAAATTAACTTCCCCATTTGCAGATTTTAAAACTTTTTGTCATTTGTATTTTAAGAAGTATTTATTTTCTGTAACGTTTTATTACATGATATATTCCAAAGAAACTTTCCTTAAAGTGTACTTACATCATTGTTGAAACTTTTTTTGTACTGAACAAATTGTAATATATTTACCAGTTTCAAATAAATATTTTTATTACTGATAAGTTTCATTTGTTTATTTTTTAAGACTCCTTAAAATATCAATGATATAAACAACACAATATTAGACATGAAAGTAACTGATTGATCACAGCTCTGCTAAAATGATTATTCTGTGACCACATCTACAGTTTGCTAATTTCTAAAAAAATGTTTGTAATAAAATGAAGTTTCCACTCTAAAATTAGCATCTATTGCATTTTTTCTCAATTACCTAGGGTTAGGCGTGGAAAAGAGGTTTATCAAAAAATGACCACATCTGTTCCTGGGGGGGGGGGAGAGAACAAGATTAAAAACCAGAACCATCATCCATCATCCTATTTCAAAGAATAACTATTTAATTTGAGACATATCCTTTCAATGACAGGGTTTGTAACCTGTATTGTATGAACTAAAATTGTACATTAATGTATCTATAACAAAATATTTTTCTCCAAAAATATTACCCTGTTCACTGTCAAGTTTTAAAATTTAGCCTGTGTTGATCACTAGATAGACAAGAAAAACTTATAAGACTACATAGCACAAATAACATTTAAATTGTACATTAATGTATCTATAACAAAATATTTTTCTCAAAAAATATTACCCTGTTCACTGTCAAGTTTTAAAATTTAGCCTGTGTTGATCCCTAGATAGACAAGAAAAATTTATAAGACTACATAGCACAAATAACATTTTACTATGCTAAGTTTATTCTTATTTTACAAGGGTTGTAAAGTAATGGCAACATAGGTATAGATCAATTTTTAGTGCATCACAAGTACAATTGTTTTACATTCCTTTTATATAATCACCAGCAAAGCTCATAACCTTTTGCCCTTTTGCTAAATGTCGCAAAACTGTTTGATATCACTGGCAAGGTGTTCATTGTAGCCTGGGGCATGCTTAGAGTTTTAGCGGCCCAGTACGAAATTTGTTTTAATAGTCGATAAATAATCATTTTTGTTATTAATTTATTCTCTCCTAAAACATAACACATTTCATTATCACACTACAACCCGCACCAACCCCAGCCCCAGCACAAAAAAATCAACAGTTTTTTTTTATTTTATTATAAAATTGCTATATAATTGTGAATTTAAAAGAAAGAAAAGAAACATACGTAACAAAATTTGCGGAAAACAAACAATTATTTTGAAAAAATAAAAAATCCTGGAGACAAATAAATCACGATATTGCATCGTGATGCTCCCAAATGGTCCGCGTTTCTCGCCGAAGTCTTTTTTATGGTAAAGCGCTTTAAACTGCTTTTTAACATTTTGCTCCGATTACATATACGTTTAAAAAAAAAACGATCTTCTGAATATTTACTTTTCTGGGTTTTTAAGCAGCAAATCGATCAATTAAGTTTGAAAAAGCTAAAGAAATACGTAAATCATTTTCAATCGATATTAGTGTTGGAGCATTAAGACGAGCATTAGTTATAGTTAATCTTAAATACGTTTTAATTAATTTAAGCTTTTGAGAATGAAAGCAATTACAACGTTTGGTAAAGCATCGTGGAAACTCAGTAAGTTACCACCCTATAGCCAGGGCTAAGGCAAAAATACGTGAAATACACCGCCAGCTCAGTCATTTCCAGCCGAGGACTGCAGTTTCGTGCTTATTAGCACTCATCAGCCCGGCATAGGAAAGTGACTGAGCTGGAGATGGAAAACCTCTTAAGCCTTCAAAATTCGAGCCCTTCTTGCCTTCAAAATTCAAGTTGAACCGAACCATTGCTTCTGTCACTCGTCTGGTCAGTGCTAATTCTGTATTAGCTACCAGTTTTGTTTGGCACTCTTGGCTTGCTTAAGAGGTTTTCCATCTCCAGCTCAGTCACTTTCCTATGCCGGGCTGATGAGTGCTAATAAGCACGAAACTGCAGTCCTCGGCTGGAAATGACTGAGCTGGTGGTGTATTTCATGCATCGTGGAAACTGTTTTCAAACAAATATTTAAGTGTTATCTAGTATTGAAGTTCAAGTTTCTGAAATGAAATTTACAAAAACTTTTAACTCAGTGTATAAATCAGTTCCATTCACATCGTCTAATTCCAATGCCAAGTTATTGTAATTAGGTATTTAGCAGGGTCCATAGACCTCCTATTTTTTCCTATGTTTAAAAATTTTTTGAAATTTTTCCTTTTTTTCCTATTTATTCCAATTTTTTTCAATGCAAAATCTTGCATCCGCCTTTTTACCCATACTACTGTAATTTCCTGCTACTTATCCACAGATTATCTGTTATGAAAGTGCAAAACTAATGACACACCGATTGTCTGTGCTTCTCTCCCCCCCCCCCCCCCAAGTTAAAAGTATCAAACCTAAATTTGCAGTTAAAAAAAAGACTGCTGTGCTTCTAAGGTTCTTTACTTTACGCAGATTTCCTTTTACTCTATTGATTGAAGCTATGTAATTAAACGACCTTACAGATAAAGAAGAAGCCCTCTCTGTTTGCACTCCCCCCCCCTTAATAGTACAGTAAAACTAAACGAAAAAAATAAGCAAAACCCGAACATCCAAAAAACAGTTTAAATCTGTTGCAAATAATTTCTTACCCTAGCAACAAATACAAATACAAAAGTGACGACCAGCAACAGGCTCTGGGCCCAGCTAGACTGGTCCTAGTCAATTTACAATCCCCAGTGAAGATCAATGGCCCTCTTAAAACTATCTACTCCCTTGCTCATTACCACCTCTTCTGGTAAACTGTTCCAAGGTTCCACTACCCTGCTATAATAATAATTTTTCCTAATATCCATGTTAGCCTGAGATTTAAATAGCTTAAAACAATGACCCCTTGTCCTGTTTTCAGTGCTAAACTTTAGCCCCGTAACATCTTTCGTTTTAATAAATTTAAACAGCTGAATCATGTCCCCTCGGTCTCTTCTTTGCTCAAGACTGTACATTTTTAGCCTTCTAAGCTTGGAATCATAATCTAAGTGGGAAAGTCAACTTATTAGCCTTGTAGCCCGCCTTTGAACCCTTTCCAATACATTGTCTTTCTTAAGATAAGGAGACCAAAACTGAACAGCATACTCCAAATGAGGTCTTTCCAAACTTCTATATAAGGGCAGAAGAACTTCTTTAGATTTATTTGAAATAGATCTATTGATAAACCCAAGTATCTTATTGGCTTTGTTGCTAGCAATGCTGCACTGTTGGCTAAACTTTAAATCCTGACTTATTAGGACCCCCAGATCAGTAACTTTGTCTGCCTGACTAATGACTGAACCTTGCAAATAATAACTTGTACACTTATTTCCATGCCCTAAATGTAGCACTTGACATTTCCCAACATTAACAGCCATACCCCATTTATCAGCCCACTCCGTAATATGATCTAGATCCTCTTGCAGCTGATTTGCTTGTTCTTCATTTTCTACAGTCCCCATAACTTTGACATCATCAGCAAAACAATTCATGCTCCCAGAAATATTTTTGTGAACATCGTTCATAAAGACAATGAACAAAACAGGCCCTAACACTGATCCTTGAGGAACCCCGCTTAAGACCTCACTCCAATTAGAATAATTTCCCCTTACAACTACTCTTTGTTTCCTTCCGGTCAGCCAATTTTTTACCCAAATGAAAGTTTTCTCTCCTATTCCTATATCAGCTAATTTGCTAAGTAGAGCAACATGCGGTACCTTATCGAAAGCTTTTTGAAAATCAACGTAAACAACATCTACAGGCTTCTTATTGTCCAAAGCCATGGTAACTTTGTCATAGAAATGTAATAAATTAGTTGCACAAGATTTACCTTTCCTAAAACCGTACTGAAAACTAGTCAATAGATTATTAGTCTCTAGAAAATTTACTATCTTAATTTTTATCAATGTTTCAAAAATTTTGCAAACCATCGAAGTTAGACTCACAGGTCTATAATTTCCCACACTCCCTTTAGACCCTTTCTTGAAGAGCGGTGTAATGTTAGCCAGCTTCCAGTCCTCTGGCACTGTCCCCGAATTATAAGAAGCATTGAAAATGTTTGCGATTACATCTGCTAATTCCTCTGCACATTCAACTAAAATTTTCGGATAAATATTATCTGGCCCCGGAGCCTTAGTCTCTTTAATTTTTTTCAAATGAAGTAAAACGTCATCCCTGGAAAATACAAAGTCCTCAAGCTGTACTATAGCTTGTGTCTTGTTGGTGTCAACTGTTGAGATACAGTTATCGTTAAAAACACTCGAAAAAAAGTTATTAAGAACATTAGCAATATCACTATCGTCCTGAAATAAAATTCCGTGCTCATCAACCAGTGGCCCAATATGACTATTTCGAACTTTCCCCGAATTAGCGTATGCAAAAAACCTCTTGGGATTCCTGTTTATGTTATCTGCCAGTCTTTGCTCCAACTCTCTTTTCTGAATCCGTACCAAATACTTAAATTTACGCCTTGCCTTACAATATTGGAGCCTATCTGCACTGTGACCTGTTTCTCTAAACCTATGAAAAGCAGCTTGCTTGTAATTTAGAGCGTCTTTAGTTTCCCTGGAGAACCACATTGGCCAAATTTTAGTGTTGACACCCTTTCTCCTAAAAGGAACATGATCCCTAACCGTATTCGCTAGATTTTCCTTAAACTCTGCCCACTGAGGATTCACATCGCTATTGTCCAATCCAGAAGAAAAAACTGCTTTCAAACTCTGCCGAAGTGCCACAAAGTCAGTATTTCTGAAATTGGGCACAAACCTAAAATTCTCCACATTGTGCATATCAAATTTAATCCCAAACCTACTACTGTTGTGGTCACTATCTCCAATGTGTTCCCCTACACATAACCCCTGAACAGAGCCTTCCATGTCGCAGAAAACTAGATCTAAAATCGCGTCCTGTCGAGTACCCTGAGTTACAATTTGATCTAAGAAACAGTCACCAATTACTTTCAAAAAATCCTCTTCTCTGCTATTACTATGGTAAAAATTATTCCAATCAATTCCTGGAAAATTAAAATCTCCCATTATGATGACTGACCCCTTGCTAGAAATGTCACTAATAATACTAAACATCTGTTCGTCTTGACCCTGGCTTAAGTTGGGTGGCCTATAAATATTCCCCAAACGTAGTTTTTTGCCCTTATTACTAATCAACTCCAGCCAAATCATATCAATCTCATTAGGTTTATCATTAATTACCAATTCATTGCAAATTAAAGTGTCTCTGACATAAAATAAAACCCCACCACCTCTTTTACCTGCTCTATCTTGTCTAAACAAATTATACCCAGCAATAGATAATAAACCATCATCACTTTCGGTAGCCCCCCAGATAGCATTTTTTGCTTGCAGCAAACTTGCAACAAATTTGCTTTGCAATTCTGCAAACTTGCATCAAATTGGATGCGACAAGTCTGCAAGTCAGATGCAAACGAGATGCAAGCTTATGCAAGCCTTGCTTTCCCCACGAAGTGAACTTGCAGCAAGTTTGTCCTGCAAGTCTTATCAAGTTTGCTGCAAGTTCGTTGCAAACCAGTAGGAAAGTCATTTTTGTGGTATCAAACTTGCTGCAAGTTCAAAGCAACTGAAGCTTTGCTGTGACAAATTTGCTTCAAACCGTATTCAAACTGAGCTTTGCCACATCAAATTTGCTACAAGTTCATATCAAATTTGCACAGCATTTTTTTGCTTGCAGCAAACTTGCTTTGCAATTCTGCAAACTTGCATCAAAATGGATGCGACAAGTCTGCAAGTCTGATGCAAGCCTTGTAGTCTCCACGAACTGAACTTGCAGCAAGTTTGTCCTGCAAGTCATATCAAATTGTTGCAGGTTCATTGCAAATTTGCTTAGGTGCATCAAATTCTGAAAATTTTCTGCAAACTAATAGAAAAGTTTGTCGTACCAAATTTTCCACAAAGTAGTGAATAAGTAGCCATTTTTTTAACAAAAAGTATTGTGAACCCACTGCAAACTAGAATACTTTTATTGTATTCATTGCAGAAATATTTGTAATCTAACACAAACTTTATTGTATTAAAAATTTGAATTTATAATACTACACTCCTTTGAAAAAAATCAGGTCTCAAAATTAGTAGTATTTCTAGCAAACCATTATTTTAGTTTTAGCAATAACTGTAGAAAAATATTTTACACCTATAAAAATATAATTAAATTAAACAATGAATATTTATGTTATGCATCCAAGAGAAGTTTGTAATAGTTTGCAATAAGTTAACCTTTGATCTGATTCACGAAAATTTGATACCACATAACTTTTATGTTTTCAGAAAATTTGCAGAAATTATAACGCAAAGCTAAACTACTGCTAATTTTATAAAAGTTTTTCTCTAAACAAATTCTCACTTGTTTTTTAATAAAGGATTAAAACCTTTTCAAAATTTTATATCCCAGTTTACACAATGTAATACAGTAAAACCTGTGAAGTTGACCACCTGTCTAAGTTGACCGCTTTTTTCAGGCACAGAATTGGCCCTTATCATATAAATCAACCTTTGTAAGTTAACACTTGTTTAAGTTGACAACTAAAGTAATGCACCGCAGGTGGTCAACTTATACAGGTTTCACTAATTTGTTTTTGGATATTGATCTGGCATTTAGTTCACGGTCTCATAGCGACCTTCTAACAAATTTGACCACAGGAAGTATTGTATAGGTCAAATTGTACAAGTTGTACTGAATAACGTTGAATTGATACAGTAGACTTCTCCAGAAATGTTAATTTTTGCTATTATTTTAATAAAATACACTTGTTAAAATGTGCAATTCAAACTAAATTACATGGAGAATAAATTACTAGGTTTTTTTTTTTTTTTTTTTGGACGTTTTATTTTCTATGATATACAAATATGGCACAAGCATCAATTAAATAAACTTTTACTCTACGGAGACTTTTCAGCTTTGTGGTAACCCTATTATTAGCAAACACAAAATAAGTTTAAAAAGACAGTTTTAATAAATCAATACAGACTGTTTATTAACAAAAATTACAAACAAATTGTCCAACAGTTTTTACAAAATATTATAATACACCAATTCTTCACACTTTTCTTCATGTCTTTGTGTCCTAAAATAAAAAAAAGCATTGTAGAAAAATTATAAGTTTGACTTTCATTAAAGAATTCTGCTAACAGTAGTCTTAAAGACAGGCATAAACTATAGTTCCCCAGTTATGAACCCTACTCACATTAAAGGGGCTATTTGAAAACAACCAATTGCTAATGTTAACTTAAAGAGAAATATATTTTTAATGTTATATTTGCATTTATTTTCAAATCTTTTTTCAATGGAGAGCTTTTGTTACCACACAATTTCTATTTTTTACTTCTGTTAAAAATGAAGAAGAATCTTTGCTGGTAAGTTTTATTACTTTTGGAGACGTTTTCACTTTTGAAACATGTTTTAAAAGAAAAATTAGCCTTGTATTCTCAAAAATATTTAATGCAAAAATAATCGCTAGCACTGAAATGCAAACTAGACCCGTTAAACATTATGGTCTTGTGGCATTAACATAAGCGATCATTTTTACAAGATCAGAAACTGATTTACAGGTTCCCAAACTCTGGGCGCAAAGCAGATTAAGCCTTCTAATAGAATCAACAAGTCTCAGCTAATATGAATAGTTTAAAATCCCAGTACCAAAATATAATTTTTCAGATGATAGCAAATATAAACAGTGCGAAGCTTCTTTTAGAAGTACATCATATGAAGCAGTGAGAAGCGAAGGGATGTAAGTGGACAGATGCAAGTTTTGAATAAAATGACTTTAAAGATAACATACTAAGTGGACTAACATTGATTTTTTTTTTTAAGTCATGCTGTACAGCAGTACCTACCGTCAGGGTTAGGGTTGCCAACCTTGGAGAAACAATTTGACAAGCATCTGTAGCAGGGTTGGCAAGGTTTTGGACACAACAGTAAAAACCACGATTTTTACTGTCCTGTCCAAAACTACATTTTTTGAGAAATTGTATTTTGTGAGAAAATATCAAAAACAGAAAAAAATGCATCAAAGTTATGTTTTATATTGAATATTCAGTCAATGGTGAACATTCAAGTATAAAAATATATGTAACTGAATGATACAGCTAATTCTAATCTAGATTTTTCTGAGTTATAAATGGAACTGAAACTAGTTGTCTTGGTTGTGAAGTGAATTTCTTTTCATATCTCTACCAACTGTTACTAAGAAAGTTTTTGCATAATAGAGTTATGGGCAATTTGTTTAAGTAAAATATTTATTAATGAACCTTTCAGAGAAAATACAAATATTCATTAATTAAAACTTATTACTATTTATGCATTATTAATATTGCAGTAAATATGAGTTGATTTGATTACACTTTTAGCTTTAGCATACTTTGACACATTAGGGTACTTTTAGACGGTAAAAACCGCCTGTTCTGTCCGAAACCAGTTTTAGACAGTCCAAAATTCAACCCTGATCTGTGGTGAATTTGAGGAGCAGCTCGGTATTTTGCATAAAATTCAACAGAAAACTAACTTTAAATCTCAAAAACACTTATCTAAAATTAATTTTGAGCTATAATAATAATTTTAAACACTAGCATAAAAATAATTATTCTTTACTTAATAAGACAGTTTTAACCCAGTTCAGGCCGAGCATGGAAATTTTGTAAAATGTGGTAATATTTTCTTAAAATTGGGTTTAAAATGCATTCATCAAGACACAAAAAAAGTTTAATGGGTAATTGGTTAGTCTAAACTTGATAAGAATTCAAAGTAAAATGAAGTGACAAGTTTAAAATCTGATTTTCAATGCATACTCAAAAATTTGTGTTTCCCCCCTTTTCTTCTTTAAAAATTCAAGCTAGCATATATTTTTGACATAGCCCAAATGCATTAATTTAACTTACATGCTAAGTGGGATGTATACATAAGATTTTCAAAAAGAGCTAACCTCATATACAAGTGCATGATATTCTTTTTTAATGTTATTTTCACAATTATTTATTATCTAGTCAGTCCAATTAACTTAGAAGTATTTATAATTAATGCACTTATTAAAAAAACAAAACAAAAAAAAACAATCATTTTTACCTTTAACTGCTTTTTGCCAAATATTAAATACATTTAAGTATTATCTATGCATACCTATTTCACCCCTAAAAGTAAATTGAAAATGAATATTTACTTTAAAGCAAATAAGAGGGGAAGTAATTATTCTGCTGCTGAATACTTTATATAAAGCTATTCAATAAAACTTGGGAAAGATGATAGGTTGCGGTTACTAAGATATGGTAAACATTTTTGACTAAAGGTGCAAGAGTTTACACTGTGAAAGACTGTTACTAGTCAAAAACCTGACAACCCAGCTTTAAAAAATCCTATTTATGAAGTTTATTAATAGAAATTAAAATAATGTACTCAAAAACTCACATTATTTCTTGATGTCAGCTGCCATATATCCTTATACACCCTATGACAGGCATCTATAAAAAAAAAACAACAAAAAACATAAGAATAAAGAACAGGACATGCTATATTTGCTAATACATTTAACCAGAGCTCAAAGTAAAGTCAACAAACAAGAATACTATTTTAAAATTGTCGACTAAAATTATTTTATGGAAATATAACCAGTTTTAAAATTGGAGACAAATATTATATAATTGGAGCTAATATTTTGAATAATGAAAACAAGTTATTGCTAGAAGCCAAACTAAGTTACAGTTAAGCTATATAATGCAAAATAGTTTTGTTTAATTTGAATTCTGAAATAAAGCCATATGAAACACATGAAATCATCTGGCAATCCACAGGCAAAAAATAAATTATTCAAGCAAACTTTGTTTCGATAAAGGTAAAAAATCCTACAATAATTATCAGAATAAACATTCTGCACAGGTATATTTCAAGCCTCATGTTAAACACAAAAGTTATGTTTTTCCTTTTTTTCTTTTTTGTATAGAGACCTCAAACTTGAGGTCTCTATACAAAGACCTTAAAGAAATGTTTTTACATTTTAAACCATTTCTTTAAAACAGCTTCTCAAAATAGTTAACAATAATCAGTGCAAATGTAATCATGCTGTGCAACAAACGTAACTAAAAAGATGGCATGAAATTTATAGAACTCGTAGAACATTTTTAAGAGTCGAAAAGTAGGATATTTTCGAAATAGAATTAATACTTGATTACAAAAGGAAGGACAAAATCAAAACAATTAAAAAGTGAACACATAAGTATGTTATTATATGTGCACTGCATCTTACTTGAAGTTTTGCCACGAGAAAACTACATACATTTATAAAAATCAGAATGCCCCGAAGAGAATAATTAGTCAAAATCCCATAGTCAGCAAATTTTAGCTGATGATTTGGCAAATCTGGAGATATAATTGCTAGTTTTTAAATACCCAAATATTCCTTTTCATTAGTTGTAAGGAGGGAAAGGGACACATGGAGACAATTTTTTACATTTCTTTATTTTTCAAAAAAATATTATCAATTTCGCAGCACCAAAATATCTCCAAGATTAAATAGGTAGCCTTTTCTTTGTGTCATGGACTTTTTAAAAAATGTCTTTAATTGCTTACATATGTGCCCTTTTTGGGGAGAACACATAAACAGGCCTGGGACACATATGAACATGATTAAAAAAGCCAGGACAAGTATCATATTTTAAAGAACAATATAACGATTTGCAATAATGAAGTTTGACTAAACAATTCAAAATATGTTTTCGAAGGTAAAAGAAAACGATGAAATTACATAAAACAGCTGCTCAAATGAAGAAGTTTCGACCAGAGAAACATAAATCTCATTGTTCCAAATATTTGTCCAAGAGATCGAGTACTGGGACTGCTATTATTTGAGATTTTTTCAAGATTAATGTTATGTAAAACATGCCATTTTCACAAGTCTCCCCCCCCCCCCCAAGTGTGACTAACCATATTTCACCAGTCAGTAAAATTTGAAGTTCCTATCAGAAAACTGAGAGAGTTCTTGATAACAATAATGGCAGTGTTTTACTTCGTGCAAAATTTATACTGAATGAAATATACAGCAATGTTTTGAAAATTGGGATTCAAGACAGGAGTCTGGTAAAGAAAACACATTCATTTGAAATGCTTATAATCAATATTTCACAAAAGATCAAACATTTAACTTACTGCATTTTAATTTGATGTAAAATATTCCTTCAATGAGAAGAACAAATAGTATATTCGTACTAATTCTGTCTAGAAGTTTTTACAAAAAAAGGTACGATTGATCCACACAGGGTGCAGGGCAGCCGTGAGCTAAGGCAAGCCACTTGTCGGTTTTATCGCCGGACCCCATCCCCCCATTTAGCTTGGTAATTTGTCAACTGCGATTCCAAGCCGGGCCCTTTCAAAGGACGGGTCTCTAGTTTCCGACTAAGCTGACATGGCTTCTCGTCGGCACTGCCATTGTGGTAAAATGGATAAATTTACCAGGTATTCAGGAAAAGATCGAAGAGGAATACAATTTGCAATAAATTAACAAAATTATGAATTTTATTTAATATATAGATTAGGGTGGTCCTTATTTTCGAAAGTTCATATTTTTTCAAAATTATTTGTAATTTTGTTCAGTTACACCAAAACATTAAAAATACAAAATTTCAGCTCAATCCGATAATATTAACACGTGCCGCATTGGCCTTGAAGTTTCATGCATCTGACTGTCTAACATGCTACGACGAGTCGGCGCCAAGTGCGTTCGAATTCGCTACAAGCGCGACTACAAGTCTCGACAAGTCAATTTTGTTTTTACATATTATTTGTTCAATGCTACATTCGTTTTAGTTTCGTACTTGAAGTGCATAAGAAAAGACGTGCTATATAAGTAATTGATAAAAGTGCTGAAATGTCCACTTTGCGGAACAATATTTATCTAGTTGGAGTGATGAAAAATCAAATCTGCGGTAGTAAATTACCATGTAAACGAGATGTTTTGAGTGTACTTTTTTATAACATGAGAGTGGTAAATTTAAATCTTAATGACAGCAGTGCTTTAGTTATTGATGAAGTGGTCGTTTTTTGGAAAAAAGCAAGAATCCCAGTTCAAAACCGTTCAAACTGTATTTCGAAATTAAAATCTTTGTACGATAATGTCAGAAATTTAGAAAAATCTAAAAATAGAGATACTGAACGGCAGAGAGAAAAAGAAAATGATTTTAAAGAAGCTTTAGACAACCTTTTCGATATTGCCACCTTAAATGCGTTAAATGAGATTAAAATCGCCGAAGATAGAGAATTTTTAATTAAGCAAAGGGAGAAAGGTAGAGTAGGTTGTATGTTGGGAGTAGATATCAAATTATTACGTAAGGAAAAGCGGAAAGAAGAACGCACAGCTGCAGAGTTGAAAAGAAAAGAAGATTTGTTGGAAAATTCTAGTTGTTCGATTGGACATTTTGAAATGGAAGATAAAGAACACGAAGATTCACAGAAAAAAGTGATAAATCAAGACAACAGTGAAGATGACATATATTTCATATCGGAATCTCAACAGGGTCCATCTTCAAACAAGAGAGGACGAAAGACGTTAATGACACCTCGCCTGGCCGCTGCCTTGGACAAATGTAAAGTGAGTGACAGGGATGCAATGCATATTATTTCTGCCGTCCTAGAAGCTCTTAATATAGATATCACCGAGTTTGTTCTCAATAGATCGTCTATCAAAAGAAATAGAGAGATTTTGCGGAAAATAAAATATTCATCAATAAAATCGGTAGGAAATGATGCAAATTTTATTGAAGTGCATTGGGATTCCAAATTATTGCCTGATATCACAAAAAATGAGAAAATTGATCGGCTTCCTGTGATCGCGGTTGGTTTAGATTTTGAACAATTATTAGGAGTACCTGGAATTGCATCATCAGGAGGATCGGAAGTTTGCTCTGCTGTGTTCCATATCACTGATGAATGGAATTTAACCGAAAAAATTCAAGCCTTTTGTTTTGATACTACAGCATCAAACACTGGACGTATAAAAGGAGCTGCAGTTCTGCTTCAACAAAGGTTAGGGCGAGATATTTTGTGGCTTCCATGCCGACACCATATATTTGAGGTCGTTTTGGCTGGTGTATTCACGAGGACAAAAGCAATTGTAACATCCGGCCCTGAAATTGCTCAATTCAAAGCACTTAAAGAAAACTGGAAGAATATTGATAAAATGAAATTTTTAGATTATACCAGCGATGAAGCCGTTTATAATGCACTGAAAGATGTAGCGCCCGAAATTATTTATTTTGTGAAACAGAAACTTGCAGAAGAGCAACCACGTGATGACTACAAAGAGTTTTTGCAATTGACGCTCATTTTTTTGGGAGATAAAACAAATGTGAGTTTTAGGGCCCCCGGTGCATATCATTTAGCGAGATGGATGTCTAAAGCGATTTATTGTTTAAAACTTTTTTTATTTCGCGATCAAATGAAAATGAGAAAGGATAATTCCAAACTGAATGCAGAAATTTGCGTTTTCGTTGTATACTGTTATGTAGAGGCCTGGTTTTCAGCAACGAATACTACAGGAGCTCCCCTAAATGATATATATTTTTTGAGAAAATTGGTTAAATTTAAAAATATTAATGAAAACATTGCAACCATTGCAATAACAAAATTTTTAAACCATTTATGGTATCTAAGTGAAGAGTGTGCTGCCATGGCAATATTTGACGATAGAATTGAGAGAGTTGAAAAAATTAGAATGGCTCAAAAAATTATGGAATGTGCAAGTAAAAACATAGAAACTGTGAATGAAAAAGAAGAAGAAAATGAAGAGACAGAAGTCATTGAGAAAAAACTATCGTTGCAAATCCGAGATGTCCAAAATTTTGTTCAAAAAGATCTACCAACTGAATTATTGTCCGCCAATTCACTTCAGTTATTTAAACGATTCGGTATTTGTGTTGAATTTCTTCAGGACGATCCGCTGAATTGGGAAAACAGAGAGGATTATCGCACAGGAAAAAATATCATTTCAACCTTAAAATGTACAAATGATATTGCAGAAAGAGGAGTCAAGTTGATTGAGGATTACAATGAAAAAATGACGAAAAATGAACATCAAAAACAATTTTTGATACAGGTATGTATAAACAAATTTAATTTTTTGTTATTTTTTTCTTGAACACATTATATAGGCTAGGTTTAGAAAACACATTCAATATTATTTTTTTTTATTCAGGTTGTTCAGGAGTACCGGAGAGAGTTCCCAGTCGCCACAAAAGGAGGCTTACTTAAATCCAAAATATGTATCTGAAGTGGATGTATCATTTCAATAAATAAAAAATATAGTATTAGGATAAACTATATCTTTATTTTACGTTTTCATTTTAATTAGTATGTTTTTATACTAAAATTTAAAAAAAATGCGTAATTTTATGTTTACAGTCGAGCGTACATTGTCGTTCTTATAGGTAATAACTGCCTTACATTGAATCTCACAACTTCAGCGTCGATGCGGCACGTGTTAATATTAACCGATTGAGCTGAAACTTGTTATATTTTCATGTCTTATATAAAGGTACATTCTGGCAAATAATTTCTAAAAAATTCGAAAAAAAATTTTTTTCCTTATAAATAAGGACCACCCTAATATAGATTGAAGCAAAAATAACGCTTTAGTGATACACTGAATATTCAGTTGGCAGTGTTGGGCATTAATCAACTAAATCCTCAATCGACTAAAGTAATCTGACTCTCATTTAGTTCCGACTAATATTTTAAAAATTTAATTCAATTGCAGACGAAGATTAACGTTAGTTTAAACTAACGCGTTAGTTGATTAAAAAAACTAATTTAGTTCAGATTGATTTAGTTCAGATTAAATTAATCAAATTGAATTTAGTCAGATTAAAAGTAATCAGATTAAAAGTAATCAAATTAATTTGATTAAATTTTTAATTCAGATTAAATTCGTAAAATATAAATGTCACATGAACAGAGACACATTTGTATTTCGACGTGTATGTACATATTTACGCAAGCATACACGAGTTAATACGTGTATATACGACTATGTGCGTAAATATATGTTTATAAACGTGTTATCCCGCGTATGTTCGTGTACGGAGGTATATTTGAATTTTTAAGTGAATATACATATTTATGTGTGCATAAACGAGTAAATATGTGTATATACGAGTATGCACGTGTACACAAGAGAATATGCATATGGATATGTGTTACCCCGAGTATACTCGTGTACAGAGGTAAATTTGCTTTTAATTGTGAAAACACATACTTATGCGTACACACAAGCGAAAATACGTGCATATACGTGTACACATGAGAATATGCGTATAGATACGTTTTATCCTGAGTCTAACCGTGTAAAAAGGAACATTTGTATTTCGACGTGCATATTCATATTGAAGCGTGCATATTCGAGAAAGTACGTGTATATACAAGTATGTTCGTGTACACACGAGAATATGCGTATAGATATTTGTTACCCCGAATATACTCGTGTAAAGAGGTTCCATTTGTATTTGTACTTGTATATACATATTTCTGCGTGCATAAAGGAGAAGGAACGTGTATATACAAGTATGTTCATGTACACACGAGAATATATGTAAACATACGTGTTACCTCGAGTATACTCGTGTACAGAGGTAAATTTCTATTTAAACGTGTATAAATATATAGATGCATGCATATAAGAGAAAATACGTGTATATACGAGTAAGTACATGTAAACAAGACAAATAAGTGTTTAACCCGAGTATACTCGTGTACGAAGGCACATTTGTATTTCTATGTGTGTATGCATATTTATGGGTTTATAAACGAGTAAATACATATATACGATTATGTACGAGTACACACGATAGTATGCGTATAGATAAGTATTACCCCGAGTATACTCGTGTACAGAGGTAAATTTGCTTTTAATTGTGAAAACACATACTTATGCGTGCACGCAAGCGAAAATACATGTATGTACGTGTACACATGAGAATATGCGTATAGATATTTGTTACCCCGAGTATACTCGTGTAAAGAGGTACATTTGTATTTGTACGTGTATATACATATTTGTGCGTGCATATAGGAGAAGGTACGTGTATATACAAGTACGTTCATGTACACACGAGAATATATGTAAACATACGTGTTACGCCGAGTATACTCGTGTACAGAAGTAAATTTCTATTTAAACGTGTATATACATATAGATGCATGCATATACGAGAAAATACGTGTATATACGAGTATGTACGTGTACACATGAAAATATGCGTATAGATACGTGTTACCCCGAGTATACTCGTGTAAAGAGGTACATTTGTATTTCTACGTGTTCATGCATATTTAAGCTTGCATATACGAGAAAGCACGTGTACATACAAGTATGTTCGTGTACACACGAGAATATGCGTATAGATATGTGTTACCCCGAGTATACTCGTGTAAAAAGCTACTATTGTATTTGTACGTGTATATAGATATTTATGCGTGCATAAACGAGAAGGTACGTGTATATAAAAGTATGTTCATGTACACACGATAATATATGTAAACATGCGTGTTACCCCGAGTATACTCGTGCACAGAGGTAAATTTCTATTTAAACGTGTATATACACATTGATGCATGCATATACGAAAAAATACGTGTATATACGAGTAAGTACGTGTACACATGACAATAGGTATATAGATACTTGTTTAACCCGAGTATACTCGTGTACGTTGGAACATTTGTATTTCTACGTTTATATGCATATTTATGCGTTTATAAACGAGTAAATATGTGTATATACGAGTATGTACGTGTACACATGAGAATATGCGTATAGATACGTGTTACCCCGAGTATACTCGTGTAAAGAGGTACATTTCTATTTCGACGTGTATATACATATTCAAGCATGCATATACGAGAAAGCACGTGTACATACAAGTATGTTCGTGTACACACGAGAATATGCGTATAGATATGTGTTACCCCGAATATACTCGTGTAAAAAGCTACATTTGTATTTGTACGTGTATATAGATATTTATGCGTGCATAAACGAGAAGGTACGTGTATATACAAGTATGTTCATGTACACACGAGAATATATGTAAACATACGTGTTACCCCGAGTATATTCGTGCACAGAAGTAAATTTCTATTTAAACGTGTATACACACATTGATGCATGCATATACGAGAAAATACGTGTATATACGAGTAAGTACGTGTACACACGACAATAGGTATATAGATACTTGTTTAACCCGAGTATACTCGTGTACGATGGCACATTTGTATTTCTACGTGTATATGCATATATATGCGTTTATAAACGACTAAATACGTGTATATACGAGTATGTACGTGTACACATGAAAATATGCGTATAGATACGTGTTACCCCGAGTATACTCGTGTAAAGAGGTACATTTCTATTTCGACGTGTATATACATATTCAAGCATGCATATACGAGAAAGCACGTGTACATACAAGTATGTTCGTGTACACACGAGAATATGCGTATAGATATGTGTTACCCCGAATATACTCGTGTAAAAAGCTACATTTGTATTTGTACGTGTATATAGATATTTATGCGTGCATAAACGAGAAGGTACGTGTATATACAAGTATGTTCATGTACACACGAGAATATATGTAAACATACGTGTTACCCCGAGTATATTCGTGCACAGAAGTAAATTTCTATTTAAACGTGTATACACACATTGATGCATGCATATACGAGAAAATACGTGTATATACGAGTAAGTACGTGTACACACGACAATAGGTATATAGATACTTGTTTAACCCGAGTATACTCGTGTACGATGGCACATTTGTATTTCTACGTGTATATGCATATATATGCGTTTATAAACGACTAAATACGTGTATATACGAGTATGTACGTGTACACATGAAAATATGCGTATAGATACGTGTTACCCCGAGTATACTCGTGTAAAGAGGTACATTTGTATTTCTACGTGTTCATGCATATTTAAGCTTGCATATACGAGAAAGTATTTGTATATACAAGTACGTTCGTGTACACACGAGAATATGCATATAGATGCGTGTTAACCCGAGTATATTCGTGCAGAGAGGAGAATTTGTATTTAAGATTGTACATACAATTTTATGCGAGCATATTCGAGAAAAGACAAGTATGTACGAGTATGTTCGTGTACACAAGAGAATATGCGAACAGACACGTGTAACCCGAGTATACTCGTGTACAGAGGTACATTTGTATTTGTACGTTAAAAAACATATTTATGCTCGCATACACTTGTATATACGAGTAATATATATATATATATATATATATATATATATATATATATATATATATACCTCTGTGCACGACTATACTCTGATTAACACGTATCCATACGCATATTTTTTGTGTACACGTACATACCCGTGTAATCACGTGTTTACTCGTGTATGCACAAATAAATTTGTACATACACTTAGAAATTACACATACCTCCGTCCACGAATATACTCGGGATAACAGGTAGAAGTGCAAAAAAAAAAAAAAATGGGTTTACACTTATCTACTCGTATATACACGTATTTACTTGTGTTTACACGTACTTATAGGTATATACACGTAGAAATACAAAATTTCCAGTATACACGAATATTCGGGATAACGCGTATATATACGGATATGCACAAAACTACTCGTTAATACATGTTTTTACTCGTATATACAAGTGTATGCGAGCATAAATATGTTTTTTAAAGTACAAATACAAATGTACCTGTGTACACGAGTATTCTCGGGTTACACGTATCTGTTCGCATATTCTCTTGTGTACACGAACATACTCGTACATACTTGTTTTTTCTCGAATATGCTCGCATAAAATTGTATGTACAATCTTAAATACAAATTCTCCTCTCTGCACGAGTATACTCGGGTTAACACGCATCTATATGCATATTCTCGTGTGTACACGAACATACTTGTATGTACACGTGCTTTCTCGTATATGCAAGCTTAAATATGCATGAACACGTAGAAATACAAATGTACCTCTTTACACGAGTATACTCGGGGTAACACGTATCTATACGCATATTTTCATGTGTACACGTACATACTCGTATATACACGTATTTAGTCGTTTATAAACGCATATATATGCATATACACATAGAAATACAAATGTGCCATCGTACACGAGTATACTCGGGTTAAACAAGTATCTATATACCTATTGTCGTGTGTACACGTACTTACTCGTATATACACGTATTTTCTCGTATATGCATGCATCAATGTGTGTATACACGTTTAAATAGAAATTTACTTTTGTGCACGAGTATACTCGGGGTAACACGTATGTTTACATATATTCTCGTGTGTACATGAACATACTTGTATATACACGTACCTTCTCGTTTATGCACGCATAAATATCTATATACACGTACAAATACAAATGTAGCTTTTTACACGAGTATACTCGGGGTAACACATATCTATACGCATATTCTCGTGTGTACACGAACATACTTGTATGTACACTTGCTTTCTCGTATATGCATGCTTGAATATGTATATACACGTCGAAATAGAAATGTACCTCTTTACACGAGTATACTCGGGGTAACACGTATCTATACGCATATTCTCATGTGTACACGTACATACTCGTATATACACATATTTACTCGTTTATAAACGCATAAATATGCATATAAACGTAGAAATACAAATGTTCCATCGTACACGAGTATACTCGGGTTAAACAAGTATCTATACACCTATTGTCATGTGTACACGTACTTACTCGTATATACACGTATTTTCTCGTATATGCATGCATCAATGTGTGTATACACGTTTAAATAGAAATTTACCTCTGTAAACGAATATACTCGGGGTAACACGTATGTTTACATATATTCTCGTGTGTACATGAACATACTTGTATATACACGTACCTTCTCGTTTATGCACGCATAAATATCTATATACACGTACAAATACAAATGTAGCTTTTCACACGAGTATACTCGGGGTAACACATATCTATACGCATATTCTCGTGTGTACACGAACATACTTGTATGTACACGTGTTTTCTCGTATATGCAAGCTTAAATATGCATGAACACGTAGAAATACAAATGTACCTCTTTACAGGAGTATACTCGGGTTAAACAATTATCTATACACGTTTAAATAGAAATTTACCTCTGTGCACGAGTATACTCGGGGTAACACGTATGTTTACATATATTCTCGTGTGTACACGAACATACTTGTATGTACACGTGCTTTCTCGTATATGCATGCTTGAATATGTATATACACGTCGAAATAGAAATGTACCTCTTTACACGAGTATACTCGGGGTAACACGTATCTATACGCATATTCTCATGTGTACACGTACATACTCGTATATACACGTATTTACTCGTTTATAAACGCGTAAATATGCATATAAACGTAGAAATACATATGTTCCATCGTACACGAGTATATTCGGGTTAAACAAGTATCTATATACCTATTGTCATGTGTACACGTACTAACTCGTATATACGCGTATTTTCTCGTATATGCATGCATCAATGTGTATATACACGTTTAAATAGAAATTTACCTCTGTGCACGAGTATACTCGGGGTAACACGTATGTTTACATATATTCTCGTGTGTACATGAACATACTTTTATATACACGTACCTTCTTGTTTGTGCACGCATACATATCTATATACACGTACAAATACAAATGTAGCTTTTTACACGAGTATACTCGGGGTAACACATATCTATACGCATATTCTCGTGTGTACACGAACATACTTTTATGTACACGTACTTTCTCGTATATGCATGTTTGAATATGTATATAAACGTCGAAATACAAATGTACCTCTTTACACGAGTATACTCGGGGTAACACGTATCTATGAGCATATTCTCATGTATACACGTATATAAACGTATTTTCGCTTGTGTGCACGCATAAGTATGTGTATACACAATTAAAAGCAAATTTGCCTCTGTACACGAGTATACTCGGGTTTCCACGTATCCATATGCATATTCTCTTGTATACACGTACATACTCGTATATACACGTATTTACTCGTGTATGCACACATAAATATGTATATTTACTTAAAATTTCAAATATACCTCCGTACACGAACATACGCGGGATAACACGTTTATATACGTATATACCCGCACGTAGTCGTATGTATACGCATTAACTTGTGTATGCTTGCATAAATATATATATACACGTAGAAATACAAATGTGCCTCTGTTCATGTGATATTTATATTTTACGAATTTAATCTGAATTAAAAAAGTAATCAAATCAATTTGATTACTTTTAATCTGATTACTTTTAGTTTGATTAAATTCAATCTGATTAATTTAATCTGAACTAAATCAATCAGAACTAAATTAGTTTTTTTAGTCAACTAACGAGTTAGTTTAAACTAACGTTAATCTTCGTCTGCAATTGAATTAAATTTTTAAAATATTAGTCTGAACTAAATGGGAGTCAGATTACTTTAGTCAACTAATCAATCAATTACAAATTTAGTTGATTTTTTTAGTTGATGCCCAACACTGTCAGTTGGTATTCAGTACACTGCCTATTCAGCAGACGAACCGAATATTCAAAATACAAAAGAGTCGTAAAAGTTTTGGATTCTGCTCTATTTGAGGTGCTTAATGTTTTAAGTTACATTTTTAGTTAGAATGAAATGATTTTCATTAATATCTGAAAATTGAAATATTTTGCTACGTTGTAATCCGAGGAGGCATGAGCCCCCAACTACATCTGATTTTCGAGACTCTACGGTACCTTAAATAAGTTTAACAAGAGTAAAAGTTAAAGTAGAATTTTAACAAATTTGAATATGCAATAATAGTTCATGGCTACAAAATTCTTAAAAATTTTAACATGCCCTGCTGGGCACGTTTTTCAAAAAAAAAAAAAAAAAGCATAATAATGCATAATAAAGAAAAATTTTAAATGACCAGTTTTTCTTTTTTTTTTTTTTCAATTTTATAATAATAAAAATATTTGAATTTGTCGTATAGCATTAATCAGACAAAAAATTACACCTGATTCAAGAACTGTTTCAATATAAAACATAAAATAAAAGTTAAAATAAATAGTAGGGGAATGTGGGGCAAAGCGAAATGATTAAGATGACTGAGCTTTTTCAAAATGAACAAATAGAAAATTTGTTTTGAAAATTGCAATATATAAAGAAATAACATTACACATAAAATAAAACTTGCATTAAAACATAATTTTTTATTATTGCCAGTAAAATTTAGCCTTCGAGAAAAAGTAGAAGTTTTTCCCGTTTTTTTTTTTCATGGGACAAAGTGAAAAATGAAATATTTTCTATTTGATTGTGAGAAATTTTTTCGAACAAAATAATGATCAAATAAAGAATAATTTCACTAAATGAAAATATAATGAAACAATAAACTAATAAATAAATTAATTTATTAATTGATACAAAGAAAATAAGTGAAAGAGTGAATTAATAAGTGAATTATTTAATTAAGGAAACATTAGTTAATTGATGAATACGTAAGTGATATGGTAAATGATTGAATAAGTAAATGAAATGAATTATTTCACTTTGCCCTGCATGCACTTGACTAATTGTGAAAAATATTAAAAATACAAATGAGCTGAATATTAATTAAATAAATACTGCACAGAATATTCGGAGTTCCCAATTAATATTTCAAATTTTAATTACAAGAACTTTATGATTTAATAACAACAAAAATAATTTTCGACTTGCAACAAAATATTACAATTTGAGTATCAATTTTGGAAAATTGCTTGTATTATCATATGCTTTGATTTACAGAGGTATTTTTTTTCTTGACTAATAGACTATGTTTATGTAGTATATCACCATAGTACAAAAAAAAAGTCAAACTGTTGCTTTGTAATATTATCACATTCCACTTAATTTTAATGTAAGAGAACATTCTCAGATGGTCAAATGTTAAGTCATGTTTTTCAAAATTGCAGATAAACAAAGTTTCCCAATAAAGTTTTATTAATTTGCTTTTGTTTTAGGAATGATTTTCATTTTATTTGCATGATGTAATTTACTTTTAATTTAAAGAAAGGATATTCAATGCCAACACAACGTTAACAAAAAAAAAAAAAAAAAAAACGACTAAGGTATATTTGAGATAGAGTTTGAAACTTTATTTTGGCGTTTTAAGACATCGACAGTCGATCGAATTAAAACACAGGGTTTGATAAAATCTGTCAAATAAAAATTGTTACCAACTGTATTTAAGCCATCCTTAATGCATATATTCAAAATTATTCATAAACATCAAGTTTAAAAAGCTTAACATTGAGCTTGAAACATGTGCTACGCTACAAAGAAATGCTTTGACGCGAATCGTGATAGTAAAAAAATATAAACACCGGTGCATTCTTCTGAATTACAATTTAAAGAAAATTGCATTTGAATAAATATTAAACTGCTAAATACCTTTTTTCTACTGTTCCCACGTGCAGATTACTTCGTCAATCCATCATGGCTCCCTGCTTCGTTTGCTTCTCCGTGTTTGGCGCCGAAACGTAGACTATTATGTACTACCGCGCATGCGCTGGGTGTCCGGATTGAAACAAGTGTCCATCAAGCAAGCGTTTGCAAGAGTACTTTACGGTGGTGCCGACTAACTTGCTGAAAGTCTGCCGTTAACCAGTCATGTCAAGTTTGACACAACAAGATAATATCAAGAAAAAATCAAACTTGCCGCAAGTGAGCATGCTATCTGGGCCATGCCTCGGTAACTCCAATAATATCCAACCTCTCGTCTATAATTATGCTTTTCAATTCTTCCATCTTGTTCCTAATACTACGAGCATTTGTATAAAAAACCTTAAGTAAGCTCATCTTACTTTTATTTAATGCTGCACGATTGTTTGAATCCCAAGTGTTAAAATCTTTTCTCTTATTAGCCACCCTATTTCCGTTTCTACTAAAATCCCGATAGTTAGTACCCTTTCGAATTCTGCTCCCTAAACCATGCCCCCCATTCCAACTTAGTTTTTTGATTCTGAAGCCTTTAAAAACAAACCACTAACCATTTTGACCCCTGTAGAGCTCCAGATGTAGGCCATCCCTAGCAATCCAATCTCGTTTACATCTACTCCACACATCAGTAAACCTGATACTACGCTTAACGCAAATTTCCTTGAGTACCAGGTTCATACACCTAGCCCGTTGGTTTAACCAACTCCTATGCACTCCATACCTGGGAAGCAAACCAACCACTTGGACATTTGCCGAACAGTTGGTTGCTTTGTCCAACAGGGAATCCCATTCCTTTGTAAACTCATCATTGTTACTATGGCCTACATCGTACAAGAAAGAGTAAAAAGCCCCAGCATTTTGTGCGTTGGATTTGGGGGAAAGGGAGGGGTGCAATCCCCTTTTTTTTATTTTAATTTCTATTACTTAAAAAAATTACTCTAAAATCGCAAAAACCACACTTTATAATAGTAAAATAATAAACTCTAATAAACAAAAATGCGAATTATACGGGGTGCCCAGTCGGGGGAGGGGGGAGCGGGGCGGGTTTCAATGACTCAGATTGAGGGAGGGGTGCAATCCCCTTTTTTTTGAGCAATCACGATTGCTTATTGTTCTCACTTGACAGTCCTTGATGTTCCGGTTCCTTTTTCAGCTTGGACCAGGCCTGCAGCACCACCGTCCACCGGCGGCGGCGCGGCTGGTCCTGAGCACTGTACCCCGAAATCCACTTTTGCTGGGCGGTGGCGTCCATGTCCTACACACGCATGGTCATACACAGTCGCCTACGCGCACACACGTAAGCCTACACACACAACTATATACACGTAAGCACCCAGGAGGAGGGACATGCTTGGACGGGGGAGCCATTTCTAGAAACAATAACTCTAACCCTAAACAATAACTCTTGTCGCAACTCGTGATTGCGAAAAACATAATTTGAATTCAAGGTTTCGGAATTCAAATTAGAGTTAATTTTTTTTAATTTTAATTTCTATTACTTAAAAAAATTACTCAAAAATCGCAGAAACCACACTTTATAATAGTAAAATAATAAACTCTAATAAACAAAAATGCGAATTAACCGGGGTGCCCAGTCGGGAGGGGGGAGGGGGTCAATGACTCAGATTGCGCCATTGGAGCTTTCAAGGAAGTTTTTTGAAGGGGTATTTCTTTTTTACTTTCTTCTATGTCTAATATATAGAAGAAAGTATTGTATTCGTGCAAATTTTCGAATTTTGACGGATTCGAACGTTTTGAGGTGTGCTGAGTCCATTTCGACTATTTTTGGAAAATGTCTGTCTGTGTGTGTGTGTATGTGTGTCACGTCTGTGTGTGACCAGTTTTTTGTGGCCGCTCTACAGCAAAAACTACCGCATGAAATTGAACGAAATTTGGTACACATATGTGCCCCTATGTGAACTTGTGCCCATTGGTTTTTGGCGCGAATTCCTCCAAGGGGGTGGAGCAATAGGACGTTTTTTGAGTTACGTGTGCTTGTTATTCCTCAAGAAGTAACTGGCGGAATCAAACAAAATTTGGTCCATATGTTGCCCCTAACAGGAGCAGGTGCTGATTCAATTTTGGTGTCAATATCTCAAACGGGGGTTGAGTTATGGAACGTTTTTTGTCGTCAATTGTGACTGCTGTATCTCAAGAAATAACGAACGGAATCAAACAAAAATTTCTTGACAAGTAGCCCGTAGTGGGTATAAGAGCTGATTTTATTTTGGTGTCAACAGCTAAAAAGGGGGAAGCGCAATCGCCCGTTCTTTTTTTCCATTGTGAGTGCCCTATCTCAAGAAGTAATGCTACGTTCTGGTTGAAATTTGGAATATATGTGAATCCATACGTAAACAGGCTTTGGTTCAATTTTGACTCCAATCACTCCAAGAGGGTGTTGATTTTTTTTTTTTGCGAATAAAAATAGTTTTATTAATGCAACAATAAGAAAGATGAATCATAATAGATTGTCGTCTGCGTATTTCTCGTGATTTTAATTGAATGGAAATGATCAGAAATATTATCTCAATGATTTAAAATTTTTAACTGTTGCCATCTTATGTTTGTTAATAAATAAAATATTTGTAATTAATTCAAGTAAGGCTTTTGAAGTAACTCTCAATTTTTGCTCTTTGTTTTGTTTTTAAAATAATTCAGACATTGGGATGGTCGTCAAGTTTTTGCATGTGTAATTTTGTTTTTGTTTGAAATATTGCTTCCTCGTCAAGCATGGGGAGGGATCAGAAAAAGGAAAAATATAGAAGAAAGTTTCGTGATTGCCACAACATACTAGTTTCGGAGTGGAGGAAAACTGCCTATTTACAAAGAGCTATAGCAAGCTTGTTATTTGTGCTATAAAAAAGTTGTAGGAAATTTTATGTTCTTTAAACTTTACATTTAAAACTTTTTTCTAAAAGTTGAACCATTTCGGAGATATTTTGGAAAAAACAAGAAAAGTCATAAAGTTTTGTGGTTTTTCGGCCCCCAAAAGTTCTCCCGGGGTCTTTCGTGTTGGATAACTTGGTTTTTCCATGTCGGCACCAATATGTACAAATTAAAAAAAATAAAATCTTTGACCCCATTTTTTGCAAGGTAAAATGTATCTATTGACTGGACTAACGGGAGAACATACTAGAGCCTTTTTTTTTTTTTTGAGGGCAATTTTAATTAAATAAATAAAGCCCACGGTTTTTTGCACGATCTTTGTTTCTGTTACGGATTGGCGTTTAGGTAGATACTGAGATAGATAGAGATTGAATGGACAAAAAAGGTGTTTTTCGGGGGCCGTGGTAGCCTGATCGGTAGGGCATTGGACTCGAGGCCGGAGGGGCTCGGGTTCGATCCCCGCTGGTCGAAGACCCACCGTCGTCATTAAAGGGGACTGGGCGACGTTAAATATGCTCGTGGTCTCAATGTCCTCCAAGTGAAACGATACCTCTGGGGGTGCTAGTACCAGGCAGCTATTAGCTCTTGGACTAGTTCTAAATTCTCATTAACTGTTCGATCCGGTGATGGTGCTGCCATCTATCGGTATATAAAATAATGGAGGCAAGGCACTAGTATGCAGACCTCGACATAAAATACAGTTGAAGTCAGTTGTGACTCTTGAATAGAAATAGAAATAGGTGTTTTTCGAATTAATCTATAAATATAAAAATGGAGTTTGGTAAATTTGTTCCCTAAGATCTCAGAAACTACCCGGCAGATTTGGCTGAAACTTTCACCGTTTGTCCAGTTTGGTACTGGAAAGGTTTATAGACCAGTTTGAAAAAAATCCGATTGATAGTTCCCTTTTTATTCCAACTTTAGTCCCAATTTTCGCATAAATGTCCCAATATGGGGGTGGAAAACATGGGCGGATTTATGGGGGGTCAGAGGGGGGCAATGCCCCCCCCAGTTTTGGGAGGACTTTATATAGTAACAACACATCTTCCAAAAAAATTTTAAAAAATCATTTTTTTTTTCTTTTTTGACTTGTTCAGAAGGGAGAATTTTTATATTTGGATTATTATTTGGATTTATTGAAGGGGGGCATAGAAGGGCAATGCACACAAGTTTTGGGAGGACTTAAAATAGTAAGAACACATCTTCCAAAATCTTAAAGCAAAAAAATCATTATTTTTTTTCTTTTTTGGATAGTTCAATGAAAATGAAGAGAATAGCGAATGTTTTTTTCTGATGGGAGAAAAGAAAAAAAAAAGAATATTAAATACAAATAGTACAGCTGTCACTGGAGTGCTAAATATATGCCTATATTCACTACTTTGGACTGAAAACCATTTGGGCAAGTATATAAATGAAAATATAGGCTAAACGAGCTATGCATTCAGCTGCAACTATTATAATAATTGACAAGTATTAAATTAGAACCTAAAACAAAGAGAACCCCCCTCCCCCATTTGCGCTAACAGAACGATCTACTCGTTATGATTTGTTTTCTTTTTCAGAATGTTTATTTTCAATTTGCGTGGTTTTAAAAACGAGATATTTTGTGTTCTTACAGACAAAACATTTTGAAGAACCTTCTGAAATTCACACGTTCAGATTGGTAAAATTGTAAAAATCCTTTAACCATAAAAACTGACGAATTTTCGTAAAAATTACAAAAATCTGCAGGTAAGAGTGAATTACATACAGGGCCGGATTTGCCTATAAGATAAACAAGCCATAGCTTCGGGCTACTGCTTTGAAGTGGGTCCGTAACTCGCAAAAAAATTGCATTCCTTAAAAAATGAAAAGTGCTTGAAAAAACTAATTTCATTTTCAAGTGCTTGAAAACCTTGAATATTTGAAAACGTGTGGCTACAAACTTGAAATTTTGAAATTTCTAACAAATGGTAGGGGGAGGAATGCCAAAATATGTCAAATTCAGCTCCTTGCTACAACCTGCATCAAAAGTATAAAAATCATGGTACTTACGTTTTTAACATATTACTTGAAATAAATTTTTGTGACTCACATGTTTCATATCTTGCTATTTATTTAATCCCAAATGCAGTATTTTGGAAATTCTTTTGTATTGATTGCTTTTATATTGCTTCTACTGCATATTGTTAATCTGTTTAGCCCGGAAAAAATGATACACTACCTCTATGCCTTTTCGTTTTCTGCACTGCTTATAATTAAAAACGAGGTTATTGTAATGAGAAAATTCTATAGTTTATTTTTTCTTTTAAACTTAAAGTAGCTGTTTTTTTTTTTTTTTTTTTTTTTTTTACAAAGTTTGAATAATACTGTACAATTGTATAATCTAGAACTCAATTTCAGAGACTGGAAAGTGTAAATGAGGCGCCTTAAATTATTAAATGTTCTAAAATCCTTGAAAAGAATTGGCGCACTATAAGCTACTAGGGCTCTTGTGCCAAAACACCCAATCTAACCAACCAAACCTTGAAAATAATTAGACAAGCCTTTGAAACTCCTAAGCAAAGTGTGCTTCAATTTTATTTCTTATCAAGTGTATAAATTATGAATTGTTCTAATAAGTAGTATGCTACTCTCATGTTACATATTTTCTAAATCTGTATAGCATTTCTTTTAAAGTATTAACTTACATCACAAAGCACATTTAAATCGTAAAACTTAAAATATATATATATATATTTGTCTTTTTTTTTCCAGAGATTTTTGTCTATCCAATTAACCCTTATAAGGCTTTGAAATGCAGAATTTTATATCCATTTTACAAAATTTCCTACGGGGGACAAACCCCCGGACCCCCTACATTAGGGAATATTCTATGTCCTACTTAAAAGGGAGCCCTGCGTCACTCTCTTGATACCAGTCACCTCTCTTAAGGTCAATTCAAATAGGACAGCATGAAAACACATTAATGAAAACGACACAAAAAAAGTAAAGCATGGCCTTATGCATCAGAGGAAAACAGACCAAAACATGGGGAGGGGGGGGGGGGGCGAATTTAAAATGTTGCTCAAAAAAAAAATCTCGCCCCCCCCCCCCCCAGGAACTTAGTCCTAAATCCGCCTATGGTGGAAAAAAACGTGCACATATTAACATTATATGTCCATCGAAAGCGCCAATTTTTTTGCTGAAGATAGCATCTGTTCGAAGTTTCTAAGTTGTATAAAAAACGAGTTATGAGTTTTTTTGTTCCCTGTTCGAAGGCTTTCATCAACCCAAGTCATTATTTAGTGTGTCATCTCAACTCTCAAGAATTGTTGTCTTGTTGAATATTTTTGCGTTTCGTCTGACTTTTTGAGGCTTTTCTCACGTCAAATCTTAAAGTAACGTTTTCCCACGTTGGATTGATAAGAGATAGGCTAAAAATACTTTTAAACGGAACTTATGTAATTAAGAGCCATTGTCTATAAAAATCAGGCAGTTTAAAGCATTTGTGATTGTTGACATTTTTAATTTTTTTTTATTTTCACATATGTTGTTCCTTATTATAAATGCAATGTAAATCCGAAATTTGAGCTTTGTCTCACTGACAGTTTTTGAGAAAACAATTTTTTTTTTTTGTTTAGGGGGCGTGGCACATTTTTGTCGGTTTTTCAAATTTGCAGATTTTAATGTGCTTGTTGCTTGAAGCACCCTTATAATGACATGGATTTTTTAATTCCATATTACTATATGGTCTTGTTAGATACTGTTACAGCTGTCAAATCGGTGACACTACGAGGGCGACGCCCACAAACTCTGTTTAAAAATGACCGAAAATGATTTTTTTTTCTATATTCAAGGCCAATTTTCTCAAAGCGCCTTCATGATGACACCAACATTTTTAGATCATTTTCTAGCCACACTTACATACATCAAAAATATGTATCAAAATCGGTGTCATTATAAGGGCGCCAGAAGATATTGGAACTTTTATTCGATAAATTTCACAAAAACACAAATATTTAAAATCTAATTACAACTGTCGCCCTCATAGCAGATATCTGATACTACATTAGGTTGATAACTAACATGTTTGTCTAACATTTGCACAAAAAAAATCGGTGTCACTCCTATTATTTTTGGAAATATAATCGTTCCAAGTTAGTACGTTATGGCGTTTTTTTATATTTATTTATTTAATATTTTCACACCCAGATTTTTTTTTTTTGAACATATTTATTTTTAATTTAATACAAAGAAGTGTACCTTATAACATAAACAGCTTTGGGCAGCAAGAGAGTCTTTTTCTTGAATAAAAAATGCCTGTTTTGATATAGGTACCAGGTGGATCTATTGTACATAACATATCTAGACTATTATACCAATACTCGTCTTGTTTTTCCGGCCAAACAAATTTATTTATTCCAATTGTTCTTGACATGCATTTGACCTAAACTTGCAAATGGTCAACTTCTACTATTTTTCTGGGATACCATATTTTCCCATGCTTTAGTGCTACAAAATTAGCAGTTTTCAATAAGAGATGACCGTCTTTCTGAAATTGGTTTGATTTGATTCTTAATGTTTTCTTTGTTTTGGTCTACGTTATCCTCAAATTCAGTTTCAGATTCTGAATGTTTGCTTTCTTCAATATTCTCATTTGACGTATGAGAATGCATTGATTTTTTTGTTTCTTCCATCGAAAAAAAAAGTGATAGGATTTGTTTCAATAGTACAATACTCTGAAGCAAC
Source organism: Uloborus diversus (assembly GCF_026930045.1). NCBI lineage: Eukaryota > Metazoa > Arthropoda > Arachnida > Araneae > Uloboridae > Uloborus > Uloborus diversus. The sequence continues at coordinate 23,537,762 of NC_072734.1, read as the reverse complement.
GAACAGTTTTTTCCCCGTTACGAACTGCATTTCTCTTCTAGTGTGCAACTTGACAGGGATGTTGTTTTTTCCCAGTATTTTCACCAATCGTAAATTGTTCTTATAAATACTTCTTCTGCTTTGAAGTGAACTTGAACTGTGCTCGTAAAGATAGGGCCCATCCAATTTCATTAAATTGAACTTTTGGCACTGCAGGGGTATTTATTAGTTGAAAATTTGAAGCATTTATATAAGATGTTTGTAAGAGCTTCTCTCTATACATCTTTCATATAAAATCCATTTGCAAGCTGAGGTCAAATGTATGTCAAGAACAATTGGAATAAATAGATTTGTTTGGCCAAAAAATAAGATGAGTATTGGTATGATAATCTAGACATATTATGCACAATACATCCGCCTGTACCTATATCAAAACGGGCATTTTCTATTCAAGAAAAAGACGCTCTTACTGCTCAAAGCTATTTATGTTAAAAGATACACATTTTTGTATTAAATTAAAAATAAATATGTTCAAAAAAACTATCTGGGGGTGAAAAGATTAAATAAATAAATATAAAAAAACGCCATAACGTACTAACTTCGAACGATTATAATTCCAAAAATAATAGGAGTGACACCGATTTTTTTTGTGCAAATGTTAGACAAACATGTTGGTTACCAACCAAATTTAGTATCAGATCTCTGCTATGAGGGCGACAGTTGTAGTTAGATTTTAAATATTTGTGTTTTTGTGAAATTTATCGAATAAAAGTTCCAATATCTTCTGGCGCCCTTATAGTGACACCGATTTTGATACATATTTTTGATGTATGTAAGTGTGGCTAGAAAATGATCTAAAAATGTTGGTGTCATCATGAAGACGCTTTGAGAAAATTGGCCTTGAATATAGAAAAGAATTCATTTTCGGTCATTTTTAAACGGAGTTTGTGGGCGTCGCCTTCGTAGTGTCACCGATTTGACAGCTGTAACAGTATCTAACAAGACCATATTGTTATATGGAATTAAAAAATCCATGTCATTATAACGACGCTTCAAACAACAAGCACATTAAAATCTGCAAATTTGAAAAACCAGCAAAAATGTGCCACGCCCCCTAAACAAAAAAAAAAATTGTTTTCTCAAAAACGGTGAGTCAGTCAAAGCTCAAATTTCGGATTTACATTGCATTCATGATAAGGAATAACATATGTGAAAATAAAGAAAATTAAAAATCCCAACAATCACAACCTGCCTGATCCTTACAGACAATGGCTCTTAATGGTTTATTATTATTATTTAGGCTGACTGGACACTTGCTCACTATATCCAACCAACCAGCAGAAATATTGCCAGAATTTTTTCAGAAAGATTTCAGTAGCTGATGCATTTGGCAGTTTTTTCCACTGTCACTGTTTTTGAGCCCAAAGACTACGTAATAATATTTCTCAGCTTTCACCATATATGCAAAATACCTCCAATCAAAGATACTTAAAAAAATACTGTGTGAAAATAATTCCAAAACTAAATTAGGCAAATCCATAAACCGCACAAAAACTTCCATTAATTTTTCATTTTGCACGATTTCAAACAATCGCCAAATTTTACTACTTATTTTGGAAACATTTCGGATGAAACGTTTAGCGCCATTTTATTTTGACCAAAAATATCCCAGCATCTGGCAACAATATTTCTATAATAAAAATTAGTAAGGAGGGGGAGTATTATCGAAAGTGTCCCAAAATGATTCTCGCAAATTTGGTAAGATTTTAAACCGCCCCAAGTGCCCACAAAAATTCAAATTTCCCAAAATAACTAAAGCAAGTGTAAGAGGAACGCGGGCGGCTACATTTTTTTTAAAACAGTTCGTACATCAATAGCCATACAGAGAAAGTTTTAGATTTAAAAAAAAAAAAAAATCTCGGAAATCTTCGGAAATTTTTCAAATTTGTATATGCTTAAATGTCGTGCTTTCGTTTCTAATTGAATACTATTTTGTTCTTTATACTTATTGCTATTTTAGTTTAATGAGTAAATATAAAGCTCGATTTTTAATCACGTCAAAAAGATTTGTTTTAAATTCTTTCGCTTAAAACAGAAAACAGGGGCAAATAACGATTGTTTCTCATAATTATTATACTGACCCAGGCAACGCCGGGTATTTTTGCTAGTACTTATATAAATTAAAAAAGATTGTTAATTACTGGTCAGAGGTAGATATGCATAGATCGTATATAGATAGATAGACAAATATAGAGGTCATAGACAAATATAGAGGATATAGTAGATGGACAGCAAGAAAGAGACATGCCCGTCATTTAAGGAACTTCAACCCTTTGTCAATGCCCCCTCCCCTCCACACACATCATGACTTTGAAAAAACAATTCTTTCACATAAAAGTGGAAGTGCTTTTTGTTATTTTTCGACAAATTTTGCATGAAGAGTACGTCGATTGTGTCTCCCCTCCCCCTCCTTTAAAAATATTCCAAACGACGGAACTAGAGATAGATCTAGAAGATATTTTATTCAAACTACTAATGATATAGATAGATATAGATTGATTGATACCACGACGAAATTTATTTTTGCAGCCGCCGAAGGCGGCATCATTGGCGTAAAAAGGCGAATGATAATATTGATATATAGAGAAAAACATTGATTAATACCGTCCCTAAAATTGTCTAAGCAGCCGCCGATGGCGGCAACCCCAGCGAAAAAAGGCGGACCAGCTGATCGTCGTAGGCGGCTAGTTGTAAAATAAATTTCATTTCTATGTTTGGGTAGGAATAGAATGTAAGTGTAATCAGTTATTTTTTGCTTTTTAGTTCCTGGGCATTTTTTGAAGGCGGTTTTTTTTAATTTAAAAGTAATTCATTTTTTGCTTTTTAGTGGTGTAAATAATACGGCGAGCGTCTCGGAGACTTACGACGACTGTGAAGAAAGGCTTTTTCAAATGCGTAACTTTGTACAAAAGAAATTATCTTCATCATTTGTTCAACTTTATCAAAGTTTGCTTTCCGAAAGCAAATGCCCGAGTCACTAAAAAAAAAAATAAAAATAAAATAAAAAAAAACATATATCGCTTCAAGTTTAAAATTGTAAATAGTAAATTTTAAAATTGTAAATTATATTTCACAACAATACGTATCACACAACCCTTGATGAAACTATCATAGATCTAGGAAAATAGAACTTTCCGAAAGGACGAGTATACGTAACTCTCAGCATAGTCAAGACTTGGAGTAATAGCTCGATCTGATTTAAAACCCTTTAAAGTTTAAACTTTTAACTAAACCTCGCGATGAACGAGCATTAGCAGAAATGCAACAATTGATACATTTCATTTCTGATGATAAGTCTAGACTGGATTCAGTGTTTAGTTAAAACCATTTAAATGTTTACGGTTTCCCAAACTACAAATAAATTATAAATTGCAAGTCGTAAAATTGAAAATTATAAATTGTAACATTGTAAATTGTAATTTACGTTTCACGAGAATGCGTGTCATGTAACTCGTGGTAAAAGTCGCATCGTTCTTCAAATTCCCCCATTATAGATGAAGATAAAAAAAATTCACTAGAATGAATTTTATGTTTGCTTCAGAGAATCCTTGATTCAAAATTTTCATTATGATTACTCTTTTAATAATAATCTTTTTTAGTACTATCTTTAACTATGGGTAAAGAAAACACATACCTTTGTTTTATGGCATTTTTTTTAACAGTGGGTTTGATATTTAATCGTTCGTGAGGGAAATTATATGAAATTTATTGTTTTTTACCCATAACTTTTCTTTAAAGAACAAATAGAGTAAATCAAAGATTTGAAACCTTAGAGTAAAGTTAGACCACCCCCTATCCACTAAAAAAAAAAAAAAATCATAAAAATCGGTTCACTAAGTGAGACGATATACAAAGTTAATAAAATACAAGTCGCTTTAAATGTGAGTATGATATTTGAAGGGTTCCCTCAATTTCATCAAACCCGAACTTAATTACCATTAGACCGCCGGGGAAGTTTACCGTTTCAAACAAAAAAAAAAAAAAAAGAATTTTCCTAATCGGTACAGGCAGGGACGTGCACAGAAATTTTGGGGCCCGTCACAAATGGCTTTTCCGGGCCCCTCTCCATATTGTTTACACCTATAGTTCACCCCTAGTTTTTAAAATATTAGACTCTTTTCATTCTCAGGCCCAGGCCAACAGGTGTTCTTTCTCCCCCCCCCCCCCCGTGCACGCTCCTGGGTACAGGTGTCTTCAAATATTTATAGAACATTGTACAAAGAAAAAACTAATCTGAGAAGTTCAAAACATCCTCTTTTTTTTGAACAATCACGATTGCTTATTGCTTTTATTTTACTGTTTTTGACGTTCCTTTGATTTTTCCCACCAGCACCCTCCGCAGCATCACCGTCGACCGGCGACCGGCTCCTCACGATGCTGCACCTCTAGCGAAAACCGTCTCCAGGTTTCGTCAATATCCTACACTTACACGCATACATACACGCACATACACACATATACATATATACACCTACACACACATACATACACACATACACAAACAAATACACACACAAACACACTCACATACACACAACTACCCACACACTCATGCCTGCACACAGACACAAACACATATGCCTGCACACACACACACACATACCCCCCACACGTACATACAACTACCCACACACTCATGCCTGCACACAGACACAAACACACATGCCTACACACACACACACATATGCTTACATATACACACACAATTAATTTTCTTTATCTATTTTTATTTATTTATTTATTTATTTTTTTTTTTTTTGGAAGCCTGCTGATTAGTGTAACCCTAATTTCAAATTAAACTGGCGGCATTGTGAAATAGTAAATCCAGAATACTGGTCAAACTTGAGAAATCAGAAACCAGTTACAATATATTATTAAAGAATATAAGTTAAATCATCGGGGGAGGGGTGTTCTGTATTCAATTCCCCTTGGATTGAACACTAAATATGCTTAAAAACTGAATTATCAAAAAGAAAAAAAAAAACATTTTAATGAATAAATTAAGTTATTTTAGTTAAAAATGATATTAAGTTAATTGATTCAGCTATTAAAGTAGCAAAATATATTGAATTTACTGCTTTGCTACGTAGTAAAACATTGGTAACATCTACAAGTAAAAATTAACTGGCGGCGAAAATTAATCATCCGTATGCCGCGAGAATTCTCGTTCAAGACGAAGGCAAAATATTGGCTGTGAAAATACACCGGTCAGAGAAAAACCACGTGACCTGTGATGTATTCCGCCCGCTGACGTAAGCTGGATTACGTATGCACAACGTGTGAAATTCAAAGTATCTTGGATTTCTCCGAACCCCTTACCAGATCTAGACCAAATTACCATGGGACCATCTGGGAAGTATACGCTTCCAAATAAAAAAAGAATTTTTCAAATCGGTCCAGTAGCCTTGGAATAATACGAAAACATACATAAAAAAAAGAAAGGGTTTTTCATTTCACTGCAGGTGCACTACGTTCGCCGTATAGTTCGTTCTACAGTGAAAAGAAACCATTTTTCTAAGAAGGTAAATTACTAATTATACATAATGTAGGATAAAATTAGTGAGATCAGAAGATCTAAAGGGAAGAAATTAGGTGACTTAAATTTATTGTATACAACAGTTTCGTTAAAAAAAGAAAAGAGAGGTTTAGACCACGCGAGGAGATTAATTGAATCAACTTTTCCAAAAAGTTGCCTGTTAAACTGTGACTGACGTTTTCCGTTGTGTTCACAAAAGGCAATTTTGTTGAATCAACCTTTTTCCTTATGAGCCAAATATATTTGAACAGCTGCACCACCAACGTTGTTGAAATTGAACTGAGTTGACTCAACTATATTCAGTAAATTACCAACCACAGGGCCAAACAAAGCTACCAGTTTGTTTGGTCCTCTTGACTTCCATAAGAGGTTTTCCATCTCCAGCTCAGTCACTTTCCTATGCCGGGCTGATGAGTGCTAATAAGCACGAAACTGCAGTCCTCGGCTGGAAATGACTGAGCTGGCGGTGTAGTTCATGTATTGACTCAACTAGTTTACTCGTGTATGGATCGAATGCTTTTCAATGTGCCGACGAGTTAAATCAACTAAAAAATTGATTAAACTCATCGAGATGAGAATGGTCGCGACACATGTGCCTGATGAGTTGACTGATTCCGGGCGATTCCTTCACTTTTCTACCAGGTTACACATCCTGATAATCTCTCGGTCGAAAGTTGATTCAACTAAAAGTTGCCTCGTGTAAGGAAGGCCTTAGGGATTGATTTCTTTTTGTTAAATGATCCCGTAATTTCATTTCACTGAGCGTGCAATACATTCGCCGTGAAATCTGTTTTACGGTACGAAACAAACGTAAACTCGTAAACAACACTAACTAAAATGCATAATCATCTGGGGGAAGGGGGGGGGGGGAATACAGTGCTGGTAAAAAAAAATGCATCACCCTCGCATTTTCACAACAATGGGATATGTGAGAAGTCTTGGTTGACCGAGGACCGATTAACGATGAATGTATGTGAATTCTGCAAAACTTATGAAATAAACATTTAACAGCAGGTATCCGATAATTATTTACTTTATTTATGGAAATACCTGGCCAAAACTGTAACAAGCACAATGTGAAGTCCATCCACGTTGTCAAGTGGACGACGAAAAAGTAAGTAGAAGTTTTAATTGTAACACTCTTTCTGTTCAAAAATAAACAAAAGTAACATGGAAATGTTTAAACATCATAAAATATAACCTACTATTTTGTTGGTCCGCCTCTAACTTTAATGACAGCTTGACTTCTACGGGGCATTGAACGGTTGAGTGATTGAATGTATTCTTTACCGAGTTCATGGTGCCAGACCCAGACACGAATCATTGATTCCCGGAGTTTTGCAAGTGATGTTGGCTTATGTTTCATCACTTCTACACCCATTCTATTCCAACAATTTTCAATCTGATTTAGATCGGGGCTGTTTCTGGGCCAAGGCAAACTGCTGACCCCATGCTCATTTTTCCATTTCTGAACCTGCGTGTGAGTTAAGAGAAAGAAATTACTTAACCACATGTCAATAAAGGTTTTTAAATTGTTACTTACCAGTTTTGCCTTATGGCACGGAGCAAATCATCCTGGAAAATGACGTTTGGAATTGAAGTAAAGTGATCCCAGATAGTAGGAAGCAATTTCTCCGCCAAAATGCCAATATACACCTGAGCGTTTACTGTTCCTTGCACAAAATGAAGATCACCAACTCCTTGATCAGAAATGTATTCCCAAATCATCTGGGATACGGGATGCTTGACTGTATGTGTAATGCAGTCGGGATGATATTGCTCTCCTTTGCGGTGTCTAACTATGTGCTGTCCGTCGAACCCATGCAGATTGAATTTGAACTCGTCCGAAAATATAACTGATTTCTATTGATCGACAGTCCACCCATGGTGAGCTTTTGCCCAGTCTAGACGCTGTTTTCTCATTTTGTTGATCAACAATGGCTTCTTTCGTCTTTCGTGGTCGACGTGCCACCAAAACCGCACCACACAGTCGTTTTCGTGCAGTAGACGTGGATGCGTGAACATTCCATTCGTTTTCCCATGCTGTTCTAAGGTCTGTGGAAGATGATTGTCTGTTCCGAAGACTGAGTCGTATCAAATGTTTGGTGTCACTTCACACATTTGATACGACTCACTCCTACTCCTTTGTGGTGTCACCTCACCTTTGTGGTGTCAGTTGAACGTTTTTCGGCATACTGCAACTCATAAATCCAGCTAGTAAATGAATGCGTCGAACGTTCAACTGATTTTATTATGCAGTTAGAAGGATGATGCAATCTTACGCAATAGCTTGCGTCATATACCGATGCTAATTCGTGTTGTATGATGCAAGAATCGTTAAATGTTTCATAATTACTTATAAATGCTAAAAATATTAGGATTTCGCGGGCGATGCATTTTTTTTTTTTTTTACCACCACTATAGATAACTGTGGAAGGATAAAGTGAGGGAAGTAATATTCCATATTTTAACTAAGTCCAAAGCGTTTTATTTTTTAAAAGGAATTTAATAAATGAAATGAAGAAAATTTAAGGAGATTGAATTCTAGGTTGTTACATTAGGATGGTCACAAAAAATCGATTTTCGAATTTCTTCCACGGCACCCCCCTAAAATGTGCCAATGGACTAGAAAACATGATTTGCAAAGTTTCAGCTCAATCCGATAATATTAACACGTGCCGCAAAGAGGCTCAAGTTACGAAAAACAGTGATTTTTAGCAAAAAACCGTAGTTACTCTTCTTTAAAACAAAAACTTTCTTCCTAGAAACTTCGTTCTGGTCTCATTTTATAGGAAATTTTATTCTCGTGATGAGTTATCTTACCCATTTTTTAAACAAAATTTATAGAATAGTACTAGGCATTTTTCAGGTCAGGTCATGGAAGATACCATCAATAAGTAATTTTCATGCAAAGATCTAAAAGCATCACAATGTTCAATTACATTTATTTGCTCTTTGTTGATTTTAATTTATCCATTAAAAAGGCTTCATTTGTAGGTACTTTAAAAAATAAATGCAACAAATTGTTGATTTAAAATAAAATAACTAAGGAGTTCAGAAGAGAAAGCAGAGCTAAAAAATTACAAAAACGAAAAGAAAAAAAATCTAAGGCATTTTATTGCTTATACTGTTAAATTACACATCATTATGTTAGTACTTTTCATTGAGAAGTTAAAATGGTAATAGCTTCGATTATGACAGATTTTGATGAATGTGGGAAAATTTGCCTGCATTCGGACATAACTTGCAATAGAAACTGTATTTAGTTGCGTTTACTGATAAAGAAAAAATAATATTTTCAGGGTGAAAAAATTGCATTTTTATCAATTTTTTGTTTTTCTCCCTATGAAGAAATAATAATAATAAAAAAAAAAGGTTCTTTTGTTACTAAACAGAGATCGAGTCTGAAGCCCTTATATGGCATTTTCATAGAATATACTTTTTTTGTTACCTGATGGATACATCCTTTTAAATGAAATTTGATGATTGAAAAAAATTTAAAAATGAATAATTTTAAAAGTAAGATTACTCAAAAAGCCCATTTTTTAAAAATCTAAAAATCGTCGTATAGTCCGTTCTACAGTGAAATTTTAAAAAATACATGAGAAGATAAATTACTAAATATGAATGATGCAGAGTGAAATTAGTGATCTGAGAAATGATTCCATATCGTAAACAAGTTAATTGATTAGCACGAAGAAAATCAATATCGGCCTATCGACCTAAAAATAGCGATTATTTTTTTTAATTTCAGTAACAGCATTTATCGCTTTAGACGAACAATCAACTGCCAGCAGAAAAAAAAAATCTTTATTTTGAATCATTCTAATTCAAACATGAAAATCTTTTCAGAACTCATCTGATTTACTGAAAAGGCGGAAAAGGAGTAATATTCATGTTTTTGCACTTATTTTTATAAAAACTTTGATTATAACAATGAAGAGTTTGACATGGAATCATGCAGAGGATAAAGAAAACCATTTATTTTCAACAGGAAATCGTTGAATAATCAGCGTATGGAAAATTTGCGTTAAATTCTTATGACTGCGAAATGATATAAATGCTTACCGTATTTAATTTGTTTTCGTTTTTTAGCGGAAATAAAAGTAGAACACAAAGAAAGTAGTTAAATAATCTGCAGTACCCCTGAAATTGAGGATGATTTTTTTTTTTTTTGTAAAGAATTGTAAATATGTTCAAATAATTTTTATAGGTATTAGAAGTAGTACGTGAAGAAAATTCGTAAGATAACCTGAAATACCTGAAATAAAATTTGGTTCTTTCTTTTAAAAAACCGCGAAATTGCCAAGAGGATTTTTATAACTTTATAAGAAGTAAGAAAATATATAAGAAAATCTGAAATACCTGATATCGAATGTAATTATTTCTTGAAAAACTACAAATATGCCTGGAGAATTTTAGTACGTAACCATCATACCGAACAGTAGTACGTAAAAACGCATGTAAATCATCTGCAATACATAAAATGGAATGTGATTCTTTCTTAAAAGACTTCAAATATATCCAAAGAATTTTTGTAGGAATTGGAAGTAGTGCGTGAAGAAAATATATGTAAGATAATCTGCAATATATATATACCTGAAATATAGAATGTAGTTCTTTCTCAAAAAACCTCAAAAATGCCAAGAGAATTTTTATAGCTATTGTAAGAAGTGCGTGAAGAAAATATTTCAGAAAATCTGCACTACCTGAAATGGAATGTGATGCCTTTTTAAGAACCGCAAATAGACTTGTAGAATTTTTTATAAGACATTGTAAGTAGTACGTAAAAGAAAGTACGTAGACAATCTGCAATACTTGGAATGGAATGCGATCCTTTCTTGAAAAACTGCAAACATGTCCAGATAATTTTTATAGCTATTGGAATCAATGCAAGTGACTGTATTTCAGAAAAAAGACCAAGTTTTTATCGATTCCTGACTAAGTTTTACGTAATTTTAATGAATATATCAATGTTATTTTACACTTTGGGCTATTTGTATGATGCAAGTTTATCTGGGTTTACGTCAGCAAAGGGTAACTATGGATGGTTGATATTCAATGCATTAAGTCTTTGCGCATGGCATGCTCTTTATGTTAGAAGAAAAAAAATTGCTTTTTTGTTTTCTTGTTTAAAAAGAATAACTATCAGGCATCGCGGTATCGCGTCAAAAAAACAAAAGATAGTCTATCTAAAATGGATTCATATTGTATTGTGTTTAGCGGTTCCAATAATAAGTGGAATTATCCACCTCTCTTATTTCTTCATAAAGGATCTGACTAACCACTATTCGATAAGTTATGCAACACTCAGAAAACTTCCTTACATGGAAATATTAATTACATACAGGATAATTTCTCACTTTGTTTTCCTATATTTTTTACCAAATCTCCTTGTAGCACTTTGCATAAATATGTTTAAAGTGCTCCATACGATAATGAAGAACAGCAGCCATGCTTTTTTGAAGTTGACAGACAACGGCAGTAAATTGCCTCTAGTGTGCAAAGTATTCCAAGAATTATTTGCATTGAAATCACTAATGGAGGATGCTTTGGGACCGGCGCTTTTATTGATCGTGTCTTTCAACTTTCTTGGTGCAACCAATGGTTTGTTTACAGCTCTTGGGTACATCAGTTCACATCATGATCCAATAGAAATCGTTACCGTCATAATTCCTTTGATATACCATTTTATGAGCTTCATTTATATGATACATCAGGCTTCTCGATTGCTTGAATTCGAGCAAGCAATTAGGAAAAAATTATGCTTTTATTCTCAGATGATTCAAAAGTCCGTTATCGTAGAGGAGGAACTTAGTTTCGTTTCAGAACGAGATCTTATGGAATTTTCAGTCTGCGGTTACTTTTCCTTTACGAAAAGATTTATCGTTTCAGCTTTGAGCGGAATACTAACTTATACATTGCTTTTAATGCAATTCGAGCCACCTTAGTCCGAATATTGCCAATCTAGTACGGTGCGAAGCACCCAGAAGCAAAGGATTTTAAGTAACAAGTCAAAAAGTTGAGATATTTAGTACGAACCATAAGCGAAAACAAAGAGAACAGTCGATTCTCATAATTTTTTTTCACAATCAAAGATTGATACTTAATTTTGATGCATTACTTTTATTTAATTAATTAATTTTATTGTTTTAGTTTTCTTTCCTACCTTATCTTCCCTTCTTCTTTTTTTACTCGAATTTTTATACCCTACAGTTTAGTGATCTTCACCCTTATTTTAATTAAGGACAAAAAATTTATTACGGGAGGGCTGGTAGTCGTATTGATCAAGTAATACATTGATTAATCAATTTATAGAGAGGCAATGTTAATTTTTTTAAAAGTTTGTGCTTAGTTTGAAAATTACAGTGAAAATCGATATTCAGCAGAGTGTAATTGAAATAGCGAAACGTGATTTTTAAAAAATACTGGAAACAAAGCACAAAACTAGATTCAAATTATCAAAACGGTGATTTTTTTTTTTTTTTTTTTGTTTTTTAGTTGAGAAACCTGACATTCTTTCTCTTTTAATAATCTGTCAAGATTGGCTTTTATGTGTGATGAACCGATTCGAAGCGAATTTTCTAGATGAGTGTTAGAAATACGATTCCTCAGTTCTGTACTTCATAGCCAGACTGACGTAAGTCCAAGAATTGCGATTTTCCGTTTATTAGTGCATTGTATGTAGAAGCTCATTTCGTATCGAGTTGTGTGAACGTAATTCTTAAAAAAAAACATATTTTTCAATTTTTTACCAGGATTAAAAGAGTACGCGTCTCATCCTTTGCATGCTCCAGAAAAAAAATTTCCCTGTCTACTGTAAAATTACCATAGTGTGACTTACGTCCGTTTCTGGCTCGGAAATAGAGTTTTGACTGAACATTCTTCATTACGGAAAACAGCTTCTTACACATGTAAGAGCTGCCCAAACGGGATATAATGAACAGAGCAGGAGATCTAATCGCTGACAATTGATTTTTAAAATATACAATTGATAAAAATCCAACAGCCTACACTTTTAAAATGTTTCCAGTACACCACTGTTGCATTGAAACGCAATGAGTTCCATTTGTTACACTTATGGTGGTGGTTATTTAAATGCCAGAAAATCTTTTCTTTACTAATAATAAAGCGGAAAGTCTCTCTGTCTGGATTTCTGTCTTTGGATCTCTGTGACGTGCATAGCGCCTAGCCGAAAAAGGTTGGTTCCCAACCTTTTTTGGCCCATCGCCCCTTTCGGAAGTTAAATTACACCTATCGCCCCCCCCCCCCCACCTTTTTCCCTAAAAAACACAAATTAGATGGCTCTGATTTTAGTGAAGATTAATGTTACTGAACGCCTAATACGCTTCAAAAAGTGCATGATAAAGCAATAATTAGCTTTAAAACTGAATTTTTTATTCTTAACCCCTTCCCCTCCCCCCCCCCCAAAAAAAAAAAAAACAAAAAACGTAATTTGAAGTGCTTTAATTAACCAACGTCGTTTACAGCAAAAATAAGAATTCTACATTTTTCAGTAACATACTTTTTTTTAAATTGAAATCCGGAAAAAATTGAAACTTTCAACTGTTAAGATTTGTTCTTTTTTACCTTTTTAATGGCTGCCTTGTTCTTGATGGAACTCCGTTAAAGCTTTGATGTCTGGCTTTAGTGAGATTTAATCTGAGGTCCCCTTTGAGGCAGATGTCCAATCTATTTCTTTGCTTCGTAAGAAGCTGCACTACAGAGCTAAATCCTCTTTCAACTAAATGTGTTGAGGGGAATGAGATGAGAACCGTTTAACTTTTTTCCCTAAATTGTGGGTAAGTACCCTTAAGCTTCACCCAGGCAAGTTCATAACCGTATTGCTTGAAAGTAATTTTTGATTCACAATCAAATTTCAAATCCATAAACTCTGTCTGCAAAGAGTTTTCCAGTTCATCCACATCTTCAAAACTAAATGGTTCTAAAATCCAGTCAGGAATTTGTAAATTGATCAAATCTGCAAACCTTGATTCCATGTTCTTTTTTTAACTGATCAAGGTGATCAATAAAAATTAAATTTTTTCTTCAGGAAGTTCATCATCCACGATTAAACTTTTTTTTAGAGTCGGAAACAGGATAAATTCTTTACGGCCAATATTTGCCTTGTGGATTTCGGATTTGGCAATGAAAGCTGAAATTATGCATTTGGCCTTGATGAGGCTCATCTTGTTTCCCTGAAGCTTAATGTTGACTTCGTTCATTTTTTCAAAACTATCTGTGAGATACGCAAGTTCCAATTTGCGCTGTTTCAAATTCTCATTTAAAGCAGGATCATGCAAGTCGAGAAACTCAGCTACAGAGTCGAATAATTCAAAGAAACGGCACAAAGAGTTTCCTTTGGAAAGCCATCTCACAGACGTATGTAAAAGCAAGCGTTCGAATTTTTCAACATTTTCGTGGCAAAGCTTTCAAACAGGCGATCATTGAGAGGATTAGCTTTGATCTTGTTAATACCAGTAATGACTAATTGTAAGGTTTCATGTAAAACACTACTCCATTTTTTTACAGCCAAGTGTTGACGATGAATGACACAATGGATGGTAATCACTTCTGGCACTTCTTTTTTAAGGTGTGCAAGAAACCCAATATGACGACCCGCCATGGCAGGAGCACCATCTGCTGCGCGAGCACTTACATTTGTCAATGGAATTTCTTTTTCTTCAAAATAATCCTTCACCCACCTTTGGCCGTTTACCCGCTTTTGTTTTGAGGTCTTGAAAATAACTAAGAGATTTATTTACTTTGTCACCATGTACTCTTGACAAATGCTCTTTCATTCGCGAGGGCTGCTTCATCGCTTCATTGCTAGAAAATGCTTTATCACCCAAAAAACAATGCGGAAACTGCACATTTTGCAGTGACGTCTGACGTGACAAAACCAAATTTGAAATTCTCTGCTGAATACTGCCGGAACTTCTTTTTCGAATTCATATCGAACTTCCACACTACGAAACATGCACAATTAAACAGAAATTCACTAAATTAAATCAAACAGTAGAAACTACGGGTTTATGCGCTCAGTGGCGTAGCTAGATCCGACTTTCGGGGGGGGGGGGGTTACTTCTTTTATATATATATATATATATATATATATATATATATATATATATATATATATATATATATATATATATATATATATATATATATATATATATATATATATATATATATATATATATATATATATATATATATATATAATCGCTTGGAATTTTTTCCTTTTCTTCTTTTTTTTTTCTTTCTCATCTCTTCTTTTTCTCTTTTTTTTTGAGACTGACGTTTCGGGGGGGGTTTTGTCCCCAAAAACCCCCCTTAGCTACGCCCCTGTATGCGCTGATTGCAAGATTCTGAATGACAACTGATAAGTAAATGCAAAAATCCACTCCTACACATATCCATCCACTTTTCAGGCGTTAAATATATGCTGGCGCCAACGGTCAGACAGTGCTTACAAGATTTTTTTTCTTCCTCGTGAAAACGGCAATAAAATAAAAGATATTATTTTTCGCTTTTGGGATTTTTTTTATCCGAACAGATTTGATTGAGCTGCAAATCATACATGCCTTATTTTCTGGGAACGACTTTCTTTGATTTGACGTGCTATATGCTTGGTTCGGTATTACACAACATAGGTATTCTGAAAGATATTTCTGAATTGTGTAGCGATTTGTTTCAATAAATATAGTTTTTGTAAGGTCAAGAATTTCCCATTACCAGGTATCCGAATACCCGTCGCTCCCCTATCGCCCCACCCCCAGGTTGGGAATCACTGGCCTAGACCGTTCGGCCGATTTTCATGAAATTTGGCACAAAGTTAGTTTGTAGCATGGGGGTGTCACCTCGAAGCGATTTTACGAAAATTCGATGTGGTTCTTTTTCTATTCCAATTTTAAGAGCAAAACTATCATAAGATGGACGAGTAAATTACGAAATTATCATAACGTGGAACCGTAACATGGGTACAAGTCAATTGGCGAGAAAATTCACCATACATTATTTGTAAATATACAGGCGAACCAAAAGACCTTTTTATTCTTCTATTACGGGCAAAGTCGTGCGAGTACCACTAGTATGGAATAAAGTGATAAAATTAAAATTGTTAGGCGGGCGATTGAAATCTTCACTGCAGGCCACGGGTTGAAGATCACTACTGCATAATTGATTTCCTCGTTATAATCTTGCATAACTTTTAGTCTATTTTTTCAAATTTTTTCATTCTTTGTAAATATCATGCAAAAAGAACGCCAATAAATATCATAATACATGAAGAAATCATCAAAAATTCTGATCCGTTTTCAAGAACGATATGGTACTGGTGTGTGCTGCTATACAGCATGATTTGGAAAAACGTTCCAATGAAAATCTACTTATAGGGTTTGAACTTTGCACGCATTTTACTCAAAACCTCCTACATCCCTTTGCTTTTAAGTGTCTCACATGAATTCAATAATTTTGTGGCAATGAAGCACCATTTTGCGTTTGTTATTTCACACAAGATTTCTTATGTGCAATTCACATTCACAGCAAAAAACCGAAAACGTCTAAGCAATAACATTAAAATTGTAAAGTTTTGTGCAGTTACCCAAATAAATGTAAATATCTCCTCAATCCACTATATATTTTTTCTTCTGTTTTTGTTTTATTTATAACGGGGTTGTGTATTGGTTTCTCACCATTTGCTCTCCTATACACTGTTATAACCAGAGGTTCCAGACGAGTGAATATATTCCCTCTAAGGTGAAAGCATGGGGCCCAAGGGTGCAACACTAGCCAGGAAGTAGAGCAGGGGTACGAAAACAGCAGACAATCGTAGACAAGGGTGCCAAAACAGCAAGTAATAGCAAAATGACTTGCTGGCGCATGCGCTTCCGGCATACATTCACCATTCAACCAACTTCAATATGGCGGACGAATGATAGGTTGCATCTATGCGTGGCTTCTATGTCTTTCACATTGAGTAAAGTACACTATTGGATTAAATCTCAACTTTTCTAGGATAATTCTTTAAAATAACAAGTAAGTACAGCTTTTGATCACTTTGTAGCTCTGGGCTTTCAAACATAGTTAAAAGTACGTTTAATGTTTTTCAGTTATCGTTAGTCCATTAGGATACCGTTGTACCGTTAGTTGTTGATTTTCAGTTTACCGTTACTGTCGTGAAATTTCCATCATTCAAAACGCTACTAAATATATATATCATTATTTTCTAGAGTACTCGATAAGTAACATTTAATCACCAAAATAATAACCGCAATAAGATTATCAATAATTAACAAATGAGAACCTAAATAAAAATGATTCTTGTGCTTCGTAGATTACTACACAACAGCGAGCGCAAAAAATAAAAAAGAAATCTCTCTCCTTCTAGCTTTTTCTTTTGCTTTTTCGTTCAAGTGTTTGAATCATTTCCTGTTAGCGGTTAATATTTCGATAGCGTTAGGAATTTCTTTAAATTTTTAAACTGTCAAAAAATTTCATGCGCATTTTATTTTATTGTTATTTTGATTGAAATTTTGAACGTTTGAGAAACGAATTTGTTTTTCCATAACTTTAATATCCCAGAATATTTTTGGCTCTTCATGTAAATAATTCATAAGTACCTCTACACTTTACTTTCGGTGCGGTTATTTCTCACAAATGATCATTAACTTAACTATGATTATTCAAATAATTACTTGTCTTTAACTTTAAATATATTTGTGACAACTCTTTGATACCAAATAAAATCTGTAGATATTTATTGTTTTATTCATTTTTAATACTACTTTGTAAAAAAAAAAAAAAAAAACTCATCAGTACGCAGAATTTTTTCACAAGTTTTTTTTCACCGCCCCGAGAGTTATTATAATTATTATTATTTATTTTATTTATTTTTAAGAAAAGGATAAAAATTTCACAGGTCCGCAATGTTTTTCATTTGCTTTTACCGACCCGTGGGTCAAAAGAGGTTGAGAAACACTGATGTAGAGAACGATCAGATGAATTAAAGCAATGAGCACTTCTTAACTATGTTGAAAACTCTGAAATATGATCAAATGCTGTAATTACAAGTTTTAATCATTTCCAGTGCTGAATTTATGCAATGTGAAAAGTGTGCAAAACGTAGACTATCATGAATCAAAACTATAAAAAAAAAAAAAAAAAAATACACAACTGTATTTAAAAACGCACACAATACGGGGGAGGGGGGGGATCTACAGTAAGGGTGCCATTTCTCTCTCCGAAGGTTCATTCTTTTCTAGGATTATCTGAAGATTTTCATTATACTTATAGGAGAAATCTCTATATGTGTGAATCTGAGATTTTCTAGCGAAAGAGGGTTTGATGAATGCGATGCTGGTGCCAATTTTATTAAAAAATAAAGACATAGTGGACTTTCTGAGTAACAGAAATCTTTCTTTCTGCTAAAGGCAAAAAAAGTCCCTTGCAGAGTCGAAATTAAGAATATTTTAAGCAATTTATTGTAGATGCCGAACATTATATTAAATCACTAAAAACAAGTGATGGAAAATTAGTTATAGTATGTCCTCGAAAAACTGGATTTTTAAGTTTCCTAATTTCTATGAAAAGTGTGCTGGGAACATATGAAAAGTATGTAGGTGCCCGAATTCCAGTTCTAAACTGCATAATGACTTATAAGCTTACTCAGGATCACCTTGAAACTTTTTTCAGTGCGATCAGGTTGTGAGGGGGATTCAACAATAATCGTCGGACAATTTCGAAGTGTGAAAAAAAGATTATTCATTCATACGGAAATTTAAGGAGTTCAGTTCTTTAAATTGCGCTGATTTTAACAACCTTCAAATGCTAAGATTAAATTTGAAGCGTAGCAAAAATGATTTGAAAGAAAGCCTTTTTTTCCGATTCCTTTGACGACGATTTGGAAAATTCAGAAATCATCTCAGTTAACATGACGCAGTATATTAGTGATGTTTCTGACTACGCTGGATTTTTTGTCCGGCAAGTGCACTCTGTTGTGAACTGCGACGACTGCAACGCAGTCTTAACTACAATAAACTAAAAAATAGGCATAATAAAATTTAAGAATTTTGAGACACATTCAAGTATGATAACTTATTGCAAGATTGCAACCATTGAAATAATGTACATTTGTGAAGAACAACTGAGCGAGAATGTGGAAAAGTTTTGGGAGTAAAACACAAAAATATAATGTTACTCATGAAGCCACAAGAGTT
This sequence comes from Uloborus diversus, assembly GCF_026930045.1. NCBI lineage: Eukaryota > Metazoa > Arthropoda > Arachnida > Araneae > Uloboridae > Uloborus > Uloborus diversus. The sequence goes on along the minus strand of NC_072734.1, from coordinate 23,518,964 downwards.
ATGAGAAAAATTTCTAATTCCGTTTTTCTAAGTTTAAATAAGCATATGTTGGAAACAGAAGCAGCAGATTTTCTCGTTAACAAGTTTATAAAATTAGTCGTTACTAAATATTGAAGCGTTGGAATGTATCGCGCAGTCAATTCAAACAATGAAAATAATTCACAAAGACCAACAAGTAGGAAAGTGACAAAATTAATATTGTTGAGGGGACAATAATCACTAGTTTTCTTCACCTTCGAGTTTAAATTGTCAAAATTGTCATATCCTGTAGGACGAAAAAAAAAAAGAAAAGAAAAATTGGGGAGGGGGCGGAAGTCAAATGACCATTCATGTAGTTTATAATTGCAAATGAATTTATTTTCTGAGTACTTTAAAAAAAAAAAAAAAAAAAAAAAAAACACTGAAGTTGCTTAAAAATCAGGATCAAACCAAAGTTATTTGTTTGGCTAATAGAGTGTTGGTGCGAATCTTAGAATATTATTTAATTGAGTTAATTGACATTCGATACTATTTACATTTGTATTTCTAATTGGATTATGGTTTTAGATAGGGTTTTATGTTAAATTGTTGCATTGGCTTCAAAAGTTGTGGGAAAAAGCACGCATTGAAACCATTTATCTGTATTTGAAAAATTTGATTGAAATAAAAGGAAATTTATAAGGTCAATTTTTGTTTAAGATTTTTGAAGACGTCTATTTCTACTTAGTATTTAAAAGCACTTGAAAAAAAGTTTAAATAGCTTGTGCGCCTGCTTCAAAAGTTATGATTGGGAAAATATCTAATGGACCATTCCATGAAAAAGCTGTCATTTTGTCCCACATTTCATTAAAATGTAATAACTTAAAAAGTAACAAAGGACATTTTTTGCAAAAGTACAACAAATACATTTGCGATTTCTTAATGAAAACAAAATTGTTACCTTTTTTAATTGTTACTTTTAGTGAAAAATATGAGGTGTTACGTGAGGGACAGAGTGTTCCCCTTTTCTTTAATAACCCATGGGTTAAATGCTTTAATTTCCCTTAATTGTGCAAATGATCGCGGCGCAAAGTGATTCTCTTCGATAGGGGAAACAGTTTCTTGTGAGAGGTGTCCTTTGATCACGTGATGTCCAACCGGGGGATGTTGACGCGCGCTCTGAGGAGAAAAGTGGGGAGAAGGCACATCTGTTCTATTTTAAGATCTATGTATTAGGTGCCGCTGGTGAACAAGCGTTTCACCCCTGAAAGGTGCCGAATGCAACCTGTAGTTTTAAGTGTAGTTGGGGCGAATCTAACCTGGCAGCAGTGTGAAGGCTACGTAGATCCTAAGCACAGCATTACGACGCTGACAGGTTAAGTGCCCCAACTACACTGTAAAACGAGCTGATGTGCGCATCACATGACTTCCTTTTACTCCAATTTTAATGTCATTTTCCCATTATTGGCAATTTTAATGTGATTCAATAGTTTACTCTCTAAATTAAATATCACCACCAGTAGCCAAATTAAAACAAAGTTTTTAAAAAAATTGCCAAATTTGTCGCTAGGTTGGCGACAAAACTTGGCGACCAAAAGACTGGCAATATATCGCAAAGTGTCCGCCAAATTATAACACCACTTGAGTATACATCGAGATTAACAATGATTTCCCCCCAAAAAAGGGCAAAAGACCCCTTTAGAAACTCCCGAATGCAACCAAAAGGGGAGGTGCACAACTAGACCCCACTAGGAGTCTACGTACCAAATTACAACTTTCTAGGACATACTGTTCTTGAGTTATGCGACATACATACGCACATACGCATATCCGCACATACACACATACGTACATACTTACGTCACGAGAAAAGTCGTTGTAATTAACTCGGGGAATGTCAAAATGGATATTTCGACTGTTTATACGTTCTTTGTCTCCGCGTGTGGTCGGGTTGAAAAAAAAAAAAAAACTCAACATTAATTCGGGGGAGAGCAAAATGGAAATTAAGGCCGAATTTTGAGTGAAATTTTTTTCGCGAGTACAATACTTCCTTTTTTGTAAAAGGAAGTAAAAAAAATCCTGTAATTTTACGTGAAAAGTGCTGGCATCTAAGTTGCCAGTGCAGTAAATTCCCGATTATCCACGGTGCAGATTATTCGTTGTCTTTCACTTTCAAAATAAAAGAAAATTTCGGAGATGATTAACTGAATTTTGATAAATGCACCCATTTCAACTTAACAAGTCCAAAATCTTTTTTTTTTTTTTAAATATTCCTATTTTTTCCTTGTCCCTCCTTCCAATGACTTCCAACCTTCCAACGTCACCGAAACCTGACTAGTTGAAACCTGATTTTTACTGCACTACTTACTGATTTTTAGATTTAAACCAGTGTGTTCGAAAAAATTCCCCTCCTCTACACATTTTTGGTGCAACATAGCTTGATCTGTTTCAGGTCATCTGTTTGTACCATTTGGTTGCGTATGTGTGTAATCTATTTGCGAGAATGAGTGATCCTTTTTTTAGATATTTCATACGTGTTTTTTACATTGTTATCATTTTAGCTACAGTTTAAATGTCTGCGATTTATTATGCGTTATTGATCTTCCTAAAGCTATTGCATACACTAGTATCGTTTTTTACTTACTTTAAGGATTATCTGGGAATTCGATTATCCTCAGTTACCGTCACTGTATTCTGCGGATAATCAGAAGTTCACTGCACTAAAAAAAAAAAAAAAAAAAAAAATCGAAGAATCAGAAGGGGTAGAAAATTATTTACCTAAGGTTATGTTATAATGAAGTGCCAATTGCTAAAAGTTTTAGACACGTATATAGGTTTTTTCCCTTTTAGTACCGAGCATTTATATCAAAAAATAAGGTGAAATTTCGTGAGGGTAAAATTATGTTAGTTTATGTGCCACTGACAGTCCCCCCCCCCCCGTAAGCCGCCGACAACAGTATCCGTCCACATTGTGTTCAAACACTTTATGCATAAATGTAAACGATAACAGGATCTTATAAATTCATTAATTATTTTTAAAACTAAATATTTGATTTACTACTTCGTTTCACTACTTATGAAAGTAATTTGCAACGTTTATTATCAATTAGGGTTCCTAACCGATCTAGTTCTTTTTATTGACCTTCAAGAAGTTTCAGAAACTTTTGTACTCAAAACCGTAGTTTCATTCGGAGGTGTGGGAGGGGGGGGGTCATTCTTCAGCATGTCACCCCCCCCTCCAAATAGTTTTTTGTATCCACCAATGGCCACTGAACTTGTTATGAGTGTCTTTTGTCATTGGGGATGGGGCGGCACTTGTGGAAGATTTCCCTTAAGAAGGATGGCGCACCCCCTCAATTGCTATGGACCACTCCCCAAAAATGAGATCAAGAACGGTTTTAAATCACCCCTTTCCCTGCAATTCATTGGCACACGCTCGCTACGTCTCTCCCCCCCCCCTCGTGGCACACCTTACGCACATAACTATATGAAAAAGAACAAGCAAGTGTCTATATATAATCTCATAAAAATATGAATGTCCTTGAGAGATTTACTTTATGTGTGAAAAGAAGTAGACAGGGGTACCTGGTCAACGGAGAGGGGGTCCTGGCGCAGACTACGACACTGATTTTTGAGATAATTTTCGAAAATTTTTTTATCTCACTTAGGAGGAGTTCGTTTATGGAAGTGCTTCTAGCATTTGCGAGGAACTTCCTAACCCTTGGGAGGAAGGAATAGGGGGGGGGGGGGGGTCAGGATTGATTAAAAATAATTTCATTGAAATATATATATATATATATATATATATATATATATATATCTTTAAACTTATATCTTTACACATGCGTTAATTATTCCAAACTTAAAATTTAAAAAAAAACGAACACATTAAAAAAAATTTTTTAATTCAGTTCGTCGTTTTTTCAAAACTTTGATATCGCTGAAATCAGTTTTGTTACATTAGTCCTTTATTTATTCATCGTTTTTTAACTTACAGATACATATTTTTTTTTTCTTTTTTATAGATTACTAGCATTCCTGTACCCGGCATTGCTCGGGTAATGGAATTATCAGGGGTTAACAGTGCTTGGTGCACCTAGTTTCGAAAATCCCCTATAATAATTACTTATTACCTATAACTTTTTCTAATTTGAGGAGGATCCCGGGGGCCTGGACTCCTTATATATATATATGCCCTTGTCCTTAACCGATCTTTAACTGTTATTAACGATCCTTTTAAAGTATTGATTATCTTTGCAAACAGAGGTCATCCACATTTTATTGTTATACCTATGTTTAAGTTAGAACTTCTTTGTATACAACATTTTTAGTTTTTTTTTCTGGTGCTAAAATTATTAAACTGCTTGATGAACTGGCTTTGGAGCAAGCTACATAAAATTGGTCGTGTGAAAAAAAAGTCTTCTCTTAAATCGATCCCTGCTACTTGTCTGTCCTTGTCACTTATTAATGGTTATTGCAAAACAAACTTTAACAGGAAACTGCACTCTTCTAAATTCAAAAGGATAGTCCGCCTGTGATGATGTTCTTAAAAACTTCGTTTCTAGTTTTGAAAAAATAAACACAAAAGACAGAAACATTTTGATTTGACTTGAGAAAAGCCTCGAAGAATCACCTGAGAAACAAAAACAATATCAAATTTATAGTTCGCTATCGACCAAAAGTTGAGATGAAGTACTGAATAATGATTTGAATGGAGGAAAGCCTTCAAAAATAAGGGATTTGAATTTCAATGACAGGTTTTTAATTTCGCAGAAATTACGGGGTTTTAATTAATTTGTCCCGAACTAATTGAGATTTCGAAAAATCCTTTCTTAGTGGTTACTTTTGTAATCATGCGGACATGCCTGCCAAATTTCAAGTCTGAAGCTTCAGCGGTTTCGGCTTTTTTTTTGTTTGCTTAATTTTATATATATATATATATATATATATATATATATATATATATATATATATATATATATATATATATATATATATATATATATATATATATATATATAATTAAGCAAACAGGATTACAAATATTAAACAAATTATAAATAACAAATGATGATAAAAAGGAAAAATGCAAACAGCTATTAAGTAGGAATAGAAAAAGAGTGAATCCAGAGCTCATCAGCCGTGGAGGATTCATTAATTATGGTCAAATAACCAAAATTTTAACTATAAACTAGAAGAGAATGTTTAAGCTCCAGTACATGTAATATAGAGTAACAATGGGCAAACGCACCACTTGCTAAGCTAAAAACAATAAACTAGAGCTCAAACCTAAAACTAAAAGCAGGGGGTTTCGCCTCGACTAATTAGGAAAACAAGTTCCGATAATAGGGAAGTTTTCGATTTTTCAATTTTATTTTTATATGATAGAGTAACATGTATGAACATCATAGGTGAAAAAATTTTTGCGATACGATAAGTAGTTTTTTTTAAATTAATTTTTAAAGTTCAAGCGCCTGTGACGTCAGATGGCATAGGAAGTGACGTCCGATAGAAGAGAAACGCTAGCGAACCGGTTCCCATGTCATGGGAGAAATCGAAGAACGTGCATTCGACTTCGAAGATGAAACGTAAAAGGCTTATCTCCTCGCGTTTCTGGAACATTAAACCTCTCATCCTCTCGGAAATATTCGAATATCACCATTGATATTATTTGAGGAAGATTATTTAGATTGTGCTTTAACGAATCCGGCCTCCATAGTGTGTTCAAAAGGATTATTGAATTTCTAAAAAATAAAAATATCAGCGCGCTCAAAATGTCCCTAGCGAAAACAAGGGATCTTCGGCGGAAGGTGTGACGCCCTGTGACGTAGGCTCGTGACGTTTCAGAAGAGCGCACTTTTGCGCGTGGATTTTTAAAAATTCATTAAAAATCAACCACGGTGTTTTAAAATTCGGCGATGGTGAATTTTTTAGTTTTGAGGGTCCATTAACAATATGCAATAGCCAAAATATGAACATTTAATAGGTTGCAACTTCCCTATTAGCCTTCCACGGGACAGTACCTGCCAATAACAAAATTGTCTTACCTTGAAATCCGCGTAAACAAATCCTGTCCATTGTTCAGCCTGATAAAAAAGCCAATCCATTTGTCAACAAAACATTAAAAACATAAAAACATATCCCGAAATCGGTCCATAGACATACCGAGTCGCCTGTTTCGCACGTGTAAAATTCATCCACCACGGTGATTCATAAAAAAATGGTTTGTCACGGTTGTATCATACATTTACACAGTTAAACAGTTTCAAAAGAAGCGAAATGTTCATCGAAGGCTATACTTAAGCAGATGTTTTCAACTAGATTTTTAGGGAAGTTATTATTAAAAAGTAAGTTTTTGAGTACTGAAATTTCTTGCTTAAATGCAGAAATGGTATTGCAAATTCTTTTAATTCTGATAGCTTGCGAAACAATAATGCCAATAAAAATCTTTTTACTTAGGCAGGAGGAAAAATCTTGTAAACTGTTAACTGTGAAATTGAATTCACGTCTTTTATCATAGATTGTAGTGGAACAATTTGAGTCAATTTGTATGTTGATATCCAAGAAATTAAAGCTATTTTGATTCGAACTGGTCTTTTTGAGCGTTAATGAACTATGATAAATAGTTTTGCTGAGTTCAGAAAAATTAGGAAATTTTATACACAAAAGGTCATCAATGTATCTGCAACAAAGAGGTGTAGAGGAAGGATTGTCAATTAAATATTTTCGTTCATAATATAAAAGAAAAAGGTTGGCTAATGTAGAGCTAAAATTAGCTCCCATTGCTATGCCATTAATTTGTAGAAAACAAGAATTACCATTTTTGAAAATACAAAATTTAAAAAGACCAAGAAAAAACAATTCATTAAAATCAAGGGAATCCTTGACTGAATTAAAAAGTTCTGAAACAGAGGAAAAAAGTTCAAGGAGTGGGATATTGGTAAAGAGGTTTTCAAAATCAAAAGTTTCTAAGTGATTTATATCAAGCATATTAAGTAAATTGATGACTTCAATACTATTATTAACAATCCAGAACCAATTCATTTGTTGAAGTTAAGTTGTTCAAGAATTTTTTTGAGAAACTGTTCAAGCTTTACACTCAGATTTTTTCCAATGGTGTTGTTGGCAGAGCAAATAAAGCGAAATCCAACAGGTGTTTTATGAAATTTTGGAATTGCATATAAGTAAGGTAAGTTAACAGAATCGGGACGTGGCAATTTAAAAAGTTTGTAAGCAGCAGCAAATTTTTTGATGATGGAGGATTCATTAAGTTTGGAGGAAACATAAGTGGTGGTTTTTTCTAGTTCATTTTTCAAAATATTAGCATATAATTTTTTGCAGCAGATAGAGTAATTAGAACTGGCTTTATCAACAACTGTAAAGACAAAAGCTTTTTTAAAGTCATTGATGGCATTATTTTCATCAGCAGAAAGATGGAAGTATGAAGAATCGGTGTTAACAATATCACGTAAACGTGATTTCAGTTCAATTAAAAAGTGGTGTCTATACTCAAGAAATGCATTAAGTGGAATATTAAAACAATAGGAGATTTTTCTTAAAAAATATTCAAGTTCAAATGTAAGCTTATTAAAAGCTTTTAGGAAATTAATACGAAAATTAGGCCGATATTTAGTACCCAAACTAAAAAGTTTAATGAGTTTTTTGTTTTGTAAAAAATTCAAATCACCGGTCAGAATATGACCAAAATCAGAGTTGAAGAAGATGGAATTAGAGAAATTAGCACAATTACAATCAAAATTCAAATATTTATCAAAATTTTTTGCAACTTCTTGATAGTTTAGAATTTTTTTCGAGAAAGGAGGATTGAATTTGTAGTTGAAGACAATTTGTAGATCCTTGATGGGAAAAAAATCCAATTTTTCACTTTTATTATATATATATACTAGCTGACCCGGCGAACTTTGTTCCGCCTTAATGGCAATAAATAAGCAGATTGTGTGGTTTTTTTTTTTTTTTTTTTGGAAAAAATACAAAAAAAAATTAAATAACTACATTAATCATTCATTATTATTTCTGTATTTTAGTACATAGGTTGCTCTTCACTTAAGTACCTTGTGATACACGACATTTTTTGTTTTATTATCAGGCGCAAAAACAAACAACGCAGATGGTCTTCCGACCCGTGAACATGCCACGTATAATTGACCATGTGAAAAACATGAATGTTCTAGATTTAAACCACAAACTTTTAAGGATTGGCCTTGTGATTTGTTGATGGTCATGGCAAATGCAAGACGTATCGGAAATTGAAGTCTTTTAAATTCAAACGGCATATCGGTTGGGATCATCGGGATCCTCGGAATGAGAACTTCCTCACCTTTGAATTTTCCTATCATTATCGTAGCGTAAATTACATTGTTCATCAATTAACTAATTACCAAAACTGTGCGTACCGTTGCACAGTTTTGGTTGGTTTATGTTTCGAAGCATGATTACTACGGAGCCAACCTTTAGGCGTAAATTGTGCGGTGGTAAGCCAGGCACGTCCAAAGAGTTTAAAAATTCAATTGGATAGTTGGTGGCTTCATCTTCATTTGTGACGCAGTCAATAGATTTGAATGAATGCATTGTTCCAATGATCTTATTTTGAATTATGTAGTTCAGGTCATCTACATCTTTATTCTTAGCCGCTAAAATTGCTCGCTCACTCAACCATTCATTATTTTTGTAGTTAGAAATAATATTTGGAAATACATTGTTGATAAGTTCGTCTTTTGATGAGACAAAATTACAGAAATTATTTGGAAATGATATTAATCCGCTCGATTCATCGACAGGTACTTGACCATTACCGATAGTCAGCAATTGCTCCGAGAAATCTTCAGCAGATGTATCATTAAGCAATGTAACTCTCATGTTTGTTGTCAGCTGCAGTTTCTTCACATAGCGCCATAGATTTGACGATTTGAGGCAAGCGTTTATTTCATCGGCAGCCGTAGATCTTGGAATTACTGGCAGTATTTGGCGGAAATCGCCAGACAGTAAAATCATTGCTCCTCCAAAACATCTCGAGTCATTGCGTAAATCTTTTAATGTTCGGTTAAGTGCTTCTAATGCACGTTTATGCGCCATTGTGCATTCGTCCCAGATGATGATTTTCGATGCCGCTAAAACTTTGGCCATTGCTGAGTGTTTTGCAATATTACACGTTGGTTCTTCAATAGTTTGAAGATTTAACGGTAATTTGAATGCTGAATGAGCCGTACGGCATCCTTCTAACAATGTGGCTGCTATTCCAGAAGAAGCAACTGCAACCGCTATGTTGGATCTCGCCCGAACAGTTGCTAAAACTAATGACATAAGGAATGCCTTGCCAGTTCCACCAGGGGCATCTAGGAAATATAAACCACCATTTTCATCAGCGATTGCCTTCATTAAAGTATCATAAACTTCCTTTTGTTGGTAATTCAACAGGTGTACATTCCTTTGAACTACTAAATCTAATTCCTGGTGATCATATTTACGTTCCCGTTCCAATTCTCGATTAAATGCGTCATTCATTTCACGATTTGGCGCTGGCATTCCTAACCTGATTAATAAATTACCGCACATGAGGTAACACATATCTTCGATCAAGAGTAAAGCACGATTATGTATCTCCTCATTCATCTCAATATCGTGATTTCTGGAACTGACACGACTTTGATGTAAAATATCTTCTGACATACTATCCTTGTATTTGTGCCACAGGTTACATGGGTTTGATGGAAAACATGTCGAAATTATGATAGCGAATAATGTGCGTATCTGACTTGGAGATGCAGAGATAATGGCTTCAGCGATTGTCGTATCCCAATGGGTATCGTTTTCTAATAAGTTCAATTCTTCACATGCAGCACGATATGTTGGGAATATTACACCATTAACAGTTCGTAGTGTCTCAAATGAAGTTGGCCCACGCACATTTACCAGCAACAACCGCAAATAGAAACATTCATCATGCTTTGGATGAACTGTATACATACGACCAAGAGCATCAGTAGAACGCACATCTGGATACCCAGGAACCGCATCACCTTGCTTCCGTCTTTGAAAATTCTTGGATGAAGCATTCCAAGTATAATAACGTGGCATCTCCGAATAAAGCAAAGTTCGTGCAAACTGATCGCTTTGGCAGATTGCAAAAAAACTGGTCAATGTAGTTGCTGGAGGTGTTTCAGCACGTTGCGTAGCATTCGAAGCCGTGAAATATACTCGTTGACCATTCTCCAGATGCACCGCCAAATGTATAACAGTAGGATGACTTTCGTGAATTGGAAATGCGAATATACGCCAAATCGCTTCATTACAGTTCACATAACGACCAACTTGATAGCGTGAAATTTCATCGTTGGTATTTGAGGATTGCAATCCAAAAACCGCCATATCACTGCCTTTCGTGACATATTTGCAAATATATTTTATTGACTTAACTGAATTGCAGTATTCAACGTTGCAATGTGTCTTGAACGTTTTAGAAATAAGTGGCGAATATGGAACAATCCAACTGTTGTCGACAACGAAATCCATTCTTTTCACTTTCGTTGTGACAGTTCGACCGTTGTCATCCGGTGATCGACGCCGATACAGCGGATACCCATCGTTGCCAGTGACAGTCTCCGCCGTTAATTTCCGTGGATATCGTTTGGAGCACTTTCCATCGACCATGCAAGGTGATTGGGGATTGATGGCACCACACGGTCCATGAATCATATTAGTAGTAACAACATCATGTAGGTCTGGATCGACTTCATGATCAGGAATCTCGGCACATATGATATCATCTATTAGGTCAGGCTGAATTCTTTCCACTAACCAAATAAGAATGTGTGCGTGCGGCAGGCCTCGCTTTTGCCATTCGATTGAATACATCCAGCATCGAGTATCTCCAAAGACGCGTTGTTTAACAATAAAGTTCATCAGGGACCGAATTTTTTGCCTGAATATACGTGCTGTGATGTCGTGTCTATCATTTGATGTTTGTCCGGGAAGCAGCAATTGAGTAATTTCTATCCATTTTGGATTACAGGTAAAAGTAATAAAGAGATCTGGCCGGCTCGATGGTGAATCTGTCCTTGTATCTACAAAATAAAAACCAGACAGTATTAACTGGGTTATAAACACTTTTTCTGTGGGAGAGTAGAGTTCAGTATTAGCAAATATAATACATACCAATAGATAAAGTAAGTTATTCTTTAACTACATTCTATGTAAGTACAAAAATAAATACCTTAAATGTCGGATTAAATCCTCCTTCTTCGATAATGTCTGCCCCAAATGACGTCATTTGGAAACAACTATTGTATTTTCGAGTATTTGCAAGAAAGTGGCGTGATTCTTGTGTTTCGCCACAAAGCAATGAATACAATGGCTCATGTGGCGGAGTCAACACTGGCAATTTCACTTTACCATTAAGGCAGCATAATCCAGGCGTTTCTCCGGAAAACTTTAATGCACCACAATACTCGCAAACAACGTCCATTTGCCCAATGCAAACGCTAGGATGCAAGCTGTAATCATTGCTGCAATCGTATCGAAACGCTGCTCGATTCAAATCAGCTAAATATCTTGTTCTGCGTCGCAAATTATCTATTTGTGGGGTTCTGTTGTTCGCTCGACGATTCTGCATTGCCAACCGAGCTGTTTCACGGGCTGCTTCACTTTGCTCTCGTGATTGAGAAGCACGAAGTCGAGCCATACTATCGCGGCGCTGTTCACGTGCAATTTCTTGTTCTTCTTCAGTCCTTTCATTTGCAGTATTTTGTATTCTTCTTGCATTACGGCTTTGTCGGGAAAGATTCGATCGTCTTGGTCGCGACATTATTAATTAAACTTCACTTCACTTCAATCCACTTGTTAATTATTTATTTAATAGAAATAGTTTTAATATTGATTTCTTACAAATATCAAATTGTCATCCATACGTCAATCTACAAAATAAAAACCAGACAGTATTAACTGGGTTATAAACACTTTTTCTGTGGGAGAGTAGAGTTCAGTATTAGCAAATATAATACATACCAATAGATAAAGTAAGTTATTCTTTAACTACATTCTATTAAGTACAAAAATAAATACCTTAAATGTCGGATTAAATCCTCCTTCTTCGATAATGTCTGCCCCAAAGCAATGAATACAATGGCTCATGTGGCGGAGTCAACACTGGCAATTTCACTTTACCATTAAGTCAGCATAATCCAGGCGTTTCTCCGGAAAACTTTAATGCACCACAATACTCGCAAACAACGTCCATTTGCCCAATGCAAACGCTAGGATGCAAGCTGTAATCATTGCTGCAATCGTATCGAAACGCTGCTCGATTCAAATCAGCTAAATATCTTGTTCTGCTTCGCAAATTATCTATTTGTTGCCTTCTGTTGTTCGTTCGACGATTCTGCATTGCCAACCGAGCTGTTTCACGGGTTGCTTCACTTTGCTCTCGTGATTGAGAAGCACGAAGTCGAGCCATACTATCGCGGCGCTGTTCACGTGCAATTTCTTGTTCTTCTTCAGTCCTTTCATTTGCAGTATTTTGTATTCTTCTTGCATTACGGCTTTGTCGGGAAAGATTCGATCGTCTTGGTCTCGGCATTATTAATTAAACTTCACTTCACTTCAATCCACTTGTTAATTATTTATTTAATAGAAATAGTTTTAATATTGATTTCTTACAAATATCAAATTGTCATCCATACGTCAATACATAGCTGTCATTTTACGTCAATTACATAGCTGTCATTTGCGTTTTGTTATTCCAAGTCTGATTCTTTTTTGTTATACCACGTTTTATAGTGACTGACGTTTCATGTCAAGTCACACGGGAACGCTGTAGAACGGGATAAAAAGTATCCTATGTCCATCTCCTGGCTCTAAGCTACCTCCATACCAATTTTCAGCCGAATCTGTTCTGCCGTTCTTGAGTTATAAGTGGTGTAACTAACACGACTTTCTTTTATATATATTGTCTGCGCCAATATGCAAATGCGCTGTCCGCAGAGGGCAGCACAGGTGACTGTAGACATAAAACGGCTAAGCTCCATGAGAAGAAAAAAAATTCCTACCTGATGTATCTTAACCACATTGGACACTCGTCCATTACACTGCATGTTGCAGTACTTTCATAAACCAAGAATGGTTTCAATTTTATTTATAATGTTATTTTATTTTAATTTACTGTACATACGCTAAGTTAAATATAATACTTTTAAGTAAACCCTAGTTTTCTTGACTACAATCATTACAAGAGCAAACATTTGGAGGCACCAGGCGAGATCATATGGAATTTACTCGAGGATTCAACATTTAAAGAATTCAAAGATAAGTATATCTTTTCAATCAAATAGTTTGACTTTGGTTACCATTCGTCATTCAAAATGACCGGCAATAGTGCTGAAGATAAAACTTCACAAATGCAACACGGCACTGATGAAAAAGCCGTTAAAATGCTTCGTGGACGGGCCAAAGCGGCTCTAACTAGAATAACTAACTTCATTAATGTCGAAGGACAAATATTTGATAAATTTGATTTAAGAAGCAAACTAGAAAGATTAGAAACTATATTTATTGAATTTAACAAAGCTGATTCTGAATTGCCGGAAGAACTTTCGGAAATAGAACAGTTCGAAGAAACATATTATGCAACCAAAGTCAAGCTACTAAAAGCTCTTGAAAATTTGTCTGTGAATTTAAATCAAGTGCAAATTCAAAATAATGATAGTATGCCTATAGGTAATTCAATAAGTAATAATTTTAAGCTACCCAAGTTAAACATTGAATCTTTTACTGGTCAATATCAAGACTGGCCTTCATTCAAAGATTTGTATCTTTCATTAGTGCATAAAAATAATAGGCTTTCAAACATTCAAAAATTTCAATATCTTAAAGGGCTTTTGTGTTTTCAACCAGCAAGTATAATCAAGCATATTCCTATATCGGAAACTGGTTATACTGAAGCTTGGGATAAACTGTTAGCTCGCTATGATAATAAGAAACAAATAATTTCTTCTTTAATTAAAACCTTCATGGATCAACCAGATATTGTTAACGCTAACTGTGCTAATTTGCGCAATCTCACTGATACTTCTGACGAAGTTATCAGAGGTCTAAAATCTATAGATTCTAAAGCAGATTCTAGAGATATTTGGCTAATTTATATTTTATTACAAAAATTGGATAGCAAGACACGGGAAGAATGGGCGAAACATACAACTAAGGAAGAATTTCCTACATTTGAAATGTTTCTGGAGTTTCTAAATAATAAATGTGTATCTTTAGAATTATGCAATTCAACCGAATGCAATGAAATTAGAAATTCATCCAGAAGTAATAAAAATAGTGCATCTAATAGATGTATAAAATGTAAGGACACTTCTCATTATTTGTCAAAATGTCCGAGATTTAAAGAAATGAGTGTAAAAGAACGCAAGCAATTCGTGAATAAATTCAAATTGTGCTTTAATTGTTTATCTAACAAGCATTCGGATATTCAATCATGCAATTCTTCTTATTCATGTCATTTTTGCAAACGCAAACATCATTCACTTCTGCATGAAAGTTATGAGCAAAAAAATGTTTTCTCGAATGCATTTCATTCGAAAGGTTCAAGTCAAAACTTTCCGCAAATAAACTCTAGTGTACAACAAACTGATATCCCAACACGAAACGAAAAAAGCGTATCTGTGAATGCCGTTAGAGCTGCATTTGCGTTATTACCTACAGCTTGTGTTTTTGTCAAAGATGCTAGCGGGGAATCGAGAACCTTAAGAATTTTGCGTTACTCAGGAAGCATGACTACGCTCCTATCCAACTCCTGTTTAAATTCTTTGGGATTAAAAAGAAAAAATGCACGTTTCCCTATCACTGGTCTTGCAGGTTCTAAAATTGGTTTGACTAAAGGCTGTGTTGAAGTCAATTTAAGTTCCAGATTCAACCCTGATATTACACTGCCCGTAAATGCGTTAATTCTAGATAAATTGACGGCCCCACTTCCAACTGAAGCAATTCAAAAGGAACATTTCGCACATTTAAGTAACATTAATTCAGCCGATGAAAACTTTTACCTTCCAAGTAAAGTGGATATGATTCTTGGTGCTGGTTACCTATTCTCTATTTTCCTTCCGGGTCAGATAAATTATTCGGAAAGTAATTTAATCGCTCAAAACTCAATTTTTGGTTTTTTAGTTTCGGGAAGACTGCCTGAAAATCAGTAGAATTCAAATTCATCAACTAGCTTACACATTTACGAATTAAATGTTGATAGTGAGCTTAGAAAATTTTGGGAAATGGAAGAAGTATCAGTAGCGAAAAGTAAAATTCTTTCACCGGAAGAAGAATTCGTAGAAACACACTTTAAAGAAAATTATTCAACAAATTTCGATGGACGTTTTGTTGTGAAGTTACCGTTTTTGAAGTCGAAAGCCGAGTTAGGTGATTCAAAACCCGCGGCTATTTCACGACTTTTTGCCATGGAACGAAAATTCAAATTCAAACCGGAGTTCGAAAAACATTATAAAGAATTTATGCGCAACTACGAAGATTCAGGTCACATGTCGCCTTTAACAAAGAATTCAGATATTCTTCTAAAAAATAAACAGTGTTTTTTGCCTCATCACGCTGTTTACAAGCCATCTAGTACCACTACAAAATTACGCGTAGTTTTTGACGCATCTTGTAAAACTTCAAACGGAACTTCGCTAAATTCAATTTTAGGAGTGGGTCCCAAATTACAACGAGATATTTTTGAAATATTGCTAAACTTCAGATTTCCAAAAATAGTTTTCACTGCGGACATTGAGAAAATGTACCGTCAAATTTTAGTATCGGACGAAGATCAACCTTATCAACAAATTGTTTGGCGATACAATGCCGAAGATAAAATACAAACGTACAGGTTAAAAACTGTAACGTACGGTTTAGCTTCCGCCTCATTCCTAGCTACGAGATGTATCAAACAAATTGCTCTTGATACACCTAATCCTAAAATATCACGCATTTTACAAGAAGACGTATATATGGATGATCTTTTGTCAGGTTCGAGTAATTTTTCAGACGCAATTTCAATTTGCAAAAATATTGCGTCAATTTTACAATCCTACGAATTTAACTTGAGAAAATGGAATTCAAATTCTTCCAAATTCCTTGAAGAATTTCCCGAGCAATGTTCCTCGGAAACAAGCTTTGAAATCAATCGTGATGCACACGTTAGTTCTAAAGTGTTAGGTTTATTTTGGAATTCAACAAATGATACATTTGCATTCAAGGTTAATTTATCACTTTCACCACCCTACACTAAAAGACGGATTCTATCGGAGTCTGCACGTATTTTCGATCCTTTGCGATTACTTGCACCTTGCGTAGTTACAATCAAAATATTCTATCAAAAGTTGTAGCTTATCAAGGGGGATTGGGATTCACCCATTCCGAAGTTAATGGAAACCGAATGGTTAAAGTTTCAAGCATCATTCAACGAAATAAATGATATCACTATTCCCAGAAGTGTCACTCCCAGAAGAATCACTATTCCCATTGATTCAGAATGCGAAACTGAATTACATGGTTTTGCAGACGCGTCATCGCTAGCATACGCGGCTGTGATTTACTGTCGTCAAATTGTCGATGGGTCCACAACAGTTTCACTGTTGGTTGCTAAAACTAAGGTTGCTCCACTCAAGCAAATCTCCATTCCTAGACTGGAATTATGTGCCGCGCACTTGTTATCAAAATTATTTCTCACTGTTCTCAACTCGTTGAAGAATTTCAATCTTCGCGTTTTCGCATGGACAGATTCAAAGGTAGTTCTTTCATGGCTATCTTCTCATCCACGTAAGTGGAAGACTTTTGTCGCAAATAGAATTTCTGAAACAATAGAAGTTCTACCCCCAGCTCACTGGAATTTCGTATCCTCCAGAGAGAACCCTTCAGACATCGCTTCACGTGGTATCGACCCTAAATGTCTACCAAATTGCGATCTGTGGTGGCATGGCCCGCAGTGGCTACATTCAAATCAAATGCATTGGCCTACGGCTGAATTACATTCTACAGACGTTGTTAGCGCAGTTAAAGCTGAGGAAAAATCAAATCCAATGTTTAACTTTCATGCTAGTTCAACAAATGACCTATTCGTTCGTCTAGTCGAAAAATATTCATCATTATCGAAAATTATTCGCATCTTGGCATATTGCTACAGATTTATTAATCTTTGTAAAAAAAGAATCGGATTCAATATTGCTTCTTGCAATACCCTCGGTTCACTCACTTCTGCAGAAACAAGGGCTGCAGAAGAAAAACTCATTCACTGGGTTCAAGACACACATTTTTCTGAAGAGAAAAAATGCATTCGGCTTCAAAAGCCACTGAAAGGACGCAGTCCTTTGCGGTCACTTTTCCCATTCATAGACGGAAACGGTCTCTTACGGGTGGGAGGTCAGTTACAGAACGCAGACTTACCCATGAACAGGAAACATCCTATCATTATCCCATCACAACACAGATTTAGTGAACTGTTAATTCGCGAAAAACACGTAGCTTATTTGCATGCTGGTCCTACCTTATTATCTCATATATTAAGGCAATCATATTGGATAATAGGAGGAAAAAGATTGATCAACAAATGTGTTAATCAATGCATAAAATGTTATAGATTCAAAACTAGTAACAGTTCACAACTCATGGGCAATCTGCCTAAACCACGAGTGACTTTAGAAAGAGCTTTCTTTCATTCTGGAATAGATTACGCCGGACCTGTTTCTATAAAAGTTAGTAAAGGTCGAGGTGCTAAAGTTACGAAAGGTTACATTGCACTTTTCATTTGCCTATCCACTAAGGCAGTACACATCGAAGTAGTAAGCGACGTCAATGATACCGACTCTATAAATGCTTTGACTCCTTCGCATTTCCTTACAGGTGATGTGATAAGTTCAATTCCGGATCCAGCAAACCTGAACGAGCATAGCTTCAAAGGAAAGTGGGAACTTATCCAGAATCTCCGCAAAGGCTTCTGTAAGCAGTGGTCAAAGGAGTACCTCTCATCTCTGCAGAGTCGTCAAAAGTGGACCACCCCTCATGCCAACATTCAAGTCGACGATATTGTGTTAGTGAAAGAAGCCTCATCACCTGGTTTGTGGCCCTTGGCTAGGGTTCTTGAAGTTCACCCGGGAGCGGACGACCTGGTCCGCGTTGCAACAGTAAAGACAGCTAAAGGGATCTTCCAGAGACCGATCTGCAAACTATCTCCTATTCCTATGTATCAGGACTCAAGTCCCTATCAGGACTCAATTCCTGATAGGGTGGGAGTATGTCTGCGCCAATATGCAAATGCGCTGTCCGCAGAGGGCAGCACAGGTGACTGTAGACATAAAACGGCTAAGCTCCATGAGAAGAAAAAAAATTCCTACCTGATGTATCTTAACCACATTGGACACTCGTCCATTACACTGCATGTTGCAGTACTTTCATAAACCAAGAATGGTTTCAATTTTATTTATAATGTTATTTTATTTTAATTTACTGTACATACGCTAAGTTAAATATAATACTTTTAAGTAAACCCTAGTTTTCTTGACTACAATCATTACAAGAGCAAATATATATATATATATATATATATATATATATATATATATATATATATATATATATATATATATATATATATATATATATATATATATATATATATATATATATATATATATATATATATATATATATATATATATATATATATATATATATATATATATATATATATATATATATATATATATATATACAGTTGACTCTCTGTTTAACGACGCTCTATTTAACGACGGCTTTTCATGGTCCCAGATGGTCCACTGTAGTGTTAAAAACATTCTATTTAAGAACGTTTTCTACTTAAGGACGATTTTTTGTGGTTCCTTGAAAGTCGTTAAACAGAGAGCCAACTGTATATATATATATATATATATATATATATATATATGTGTGTGTGTTATTTCAGGACATTGATTTTTATATATTAAGATATCTAAAAACACTCAAAAGATAAAACATTCGCAAAAATTATTCTAGCTCTTTTCGTTACATTTTTGCTCAGAAAGAGTGAAAGAAAAAAAAAATCTCTCTGTTACCTTGTGATGAAAATGAACAAATATTCAGAACGAATTTAAAGACATTAGTTTCATGGTTGTAGAAAGGCATTTGATCAATGCTAAAAGTTGCGAGCTTCCGGGACACAATGATATAAGTAATCCATTATTGTTATAGACGAAAATTATAAGTGAAATAAATTCAATTGATTAATTAAACAAGAAGTTCTGTCTAGAGCTAGACGAGCCTACTTTCCCGTATACCCATAAGTACCTGATCAATATTCTCAAAAATAGCTAAAATCGCAAATGTTTTCAAATATATTTTTAAAACACTTTAAGCTGATTTCTTGGAATAAAATATTCCTCACTCATCTAAAAAAAATTAGATGCGTAACAAAAATAAAAAATAAATAAAAAAAAACGAACAAATAAAATAGCAGCAACTTTTAAACAAAGCAGCTAATACACTTTTTCCATTAAAAAAATCTTTAACAGCTTTCAAAAAAAAAAAAAAAAACAATAATTAAAATTAATAAGCTCATTAAAATAAATACATCATATCAAAAAAAGAAAAAAAAAATCGTTTCTTTTTCCCCTGTTGCCAAAAACAATTTTTAAATGAATTAATGCACTTACCGAAATAAATAAAAACAATAAAATGTCAACTTAAAAAAATAATTTTCATTGTCAAAAAATAAATAAATAAATAAATAATTTGAATTCTGAAATTTTGAATTCAAATTACGTTTTTCGTAATCACGAACTGAGACAGGACCCTACTCATTGGAGTTATTGTTTCTAGAAACAGCTCCTGTCCCCCCTCCCCAAGCCTGCCTCTCCTCCTGGGCGGTTACGTGTGCATAGTTGTATGTGTGGCTTGTGTGTGTGCGTAATAGACCTGTGTGTATGCACGTAGGCGTGTGTGTATGTGTGTGAGTGTTTGAGCGTGCGTGTGTGTAGGACATGGACGCCTCCGACCAGGAGAAGCGGATAGCTCAGGCCCGGAGCAGCCGCGCCGCGCCGCCTGCAGAGGACGAAGGGCGGTGGTGCTGCATTGGCTTCTGGTCAAAGCTGAAAAAGGCACGGAACATCAAAAACGGTCAAATGAGAACAATAAGCAATCGTGATTGCTCAAAAAAAAAAAAAAAAAAAAATCGTCTGCGCATATCTTTATGTAGAAAAATAAATGACTTCGAGTTTATTCTCCGAAAACTGAATACCTAAATTAAAACTTTAGCGTAAAAATAAAAACAAGTCAGATCAACAATAATTATTTCACAGTCAAAACCATAGCTGCGGAGTCGGAGTCAATCTCATTTTGGGGTAAAGGAGTCGGAGTCGAATATCTAAGAATCAGGGTCAGTCATTTGTCCTCCGTGTATAAATTTTTGTCAAAGCTACGAAGTCAGAGTCGAAGTCGGGGAGTCGGAGTTCGATTAATTGTCGGGCACAGGAGTCGGAGTCAAGTGCCCCTAAATTCTCGGAATCGATGTCTGGAGTTTGGCGTCAAGAGCTATTTCCAACAAAATTTGTTTGAAGTAAATTCGCCTTCAAGTACGGAATTTACATTGACTTTCAGTTTCCCCGTGGGCGCTAATGTTAAGGGATTTGAACTGTTCAAAATTGAACGGAAAATTGTTCAAATCAAAAAGATATTTTATATACAAGTTTTTCATCAAAAGCTTTTTCCTACAAAGTTAGTTTGAAGCAAATTCGTCTCACAGTTCAGAATCGCCTTAAATTTCCCCGTAGGCGCTAATGTTAATTTTTTTTGAACTGTTCAAAATTGAACGAAAAATTGTTCAAATCAAAAAATGAATTATGGGAAAGAGATGTCCTCGCCGAGATCTTTCTAACAAAAAAAAATTTGTTCGAATCGGACTATTCATTCAAAAGGTATTAGGGGGGGGGGGGGGACAGACAGACTGACCGACACATTTTTCCCCATCTCAATACCCTACTTTCCAATTTTTATTTTTCAATATTTATCAAACTATTTTATTTATTTTTGACTTTTTTTTGTTTTTCGGGATATTTTTAAGATGCATTAAGCCCTCTTTCATGATTTTTTCTTCTTTCTTTGACTTTTACTGGGAAAGTAAGCTAAAAATGAAATGATATTCGATGCTCTTTTTGTCCGAAAAATTTTTTAAATGGGAAAACAATGCATTAAATTGCTCCTGTCGTTAAAAAAAGAAAAAGAAAAAAAAAGAGATATTGAAAAAAAAAAAACTGCAACACAACTTACTTAGTGAGGGTCGGCTAATTTTTTCGTATGTTTTACGGTTTTGCTCATGATTTTTCCCTTTTAACATAGGAAGAAAACATTCGTGCGACCGACTCATACCAAATGGCAACGACAGAGAAAGTGAATGTGCGACCTGACAGAGTTCTGAGCTATCCACGACTCTAAGGAGCGCACCTTCTAAAAAGATGGCGCTATATAACAAGGGCGGCTGACCCCACGCTGTCTATCAAAAAAGAGAAGGGGATCTGTTTCTGATTAAACTCAGAAAAACATCTCAAGTGTCGCTTTCCTCTTTGTATGACCTTCGCGCAAAAACATTCCTACAAATTTCCTGTCTCCTTCATTTTCATCAATGATGACTTTCATCAATCTTTCTTTGGCAATAAATGTTTGTTGACGAGCTGCGGGTGATTTTCTTGAGGGGGGGGGGGACACTAAGATAATGTCTCCTTTTCGAATGGTTTTAAAACTGAGAACTAGGAATTTACGAGCTGCTGGCGATTTTCTTGAGGGGCAGGGAGCTAAGATAATGTCTCCTTTTCGGCAGGTCTGCGCCGCGTACCACGGGTTGAACATTTCTGTCGCTCCCCCCACCACCAGAGATTCTATTGTTCTGACCTGGACTGAACGTGAGAATGTTGTCGATTAATGAAAATATTTTGGGCAAAAAATGATTAAAATTCGGTGTTTTTTTTTTTTTTTTTGTGGAAAATTCTGTTTATGTTAGTGCAGGGGGACACAGTGAGCTATCAGGAAGAGGGAGATCCGGACCCATGGACTCCCCCCCTCTTGGCTACGTCCCTGTCGGCACCACGCTAAACAAACAAATGGGAAAAATCGCGAATCTCGTTTTTCAAATTCAATGGTTTGCCGTAGTACTCAAAAAAAGTCTCATCATACTACTTCAAACAATAAGTTTTACACTTAAAGTTATCTATACATAAAAATCAAAACATTTAAAATAAATAAACGCGTCTGGTGGACAAAAATTTTATTTCGGCTCTCCTGAAAAGAGCCAATTTTCACATTCGTTAGTTCAGCATGATGCCGACAATATTGCGCCATAAACAAATTTATTAAGTATCAAAGTGATTAACGCTAATTGCACCAATTTCTCTTGTTTAAGGCTTTTTCTTTTTCTTTTTTTTAAATTAACTATATACCTACTTTTTCATTAAAAATTTTTTTTTAGCACCTTTCATAATTCGAAAATACATAACCATTAGTTTCAAACTTTTTATTGAACATGCAGGTTGAAATCTGTCATACTTTCAAATTTTAATTTTAATTCACTTTCCAGATCAAGGGGGAAAATTGTAATTTCTGAGTCTTACGCCAAAATTTCCCTACATGAACCTTTGGAAAATGGCCGACTCCAACTTAAAATTTTTTAGAGCATTCTACTCCTATTCCTTTATTCTAAAATCACCCAAGTAACATAAATCACGTTACATCACGTTGCTCTGAAGCGTTGACATCACGTTACTGGTAACGTTGATAGAGCGAAAATATGTCTCGTTGCAAAACGCAAAAGCAACGGTTTTTAGTAACAAATACAAATACAAATACAAAAGCGACGACCAGCAACAGGCTCTGGGCCCAGCTAGACTGGTCCTAGTCAATTTACAATCCCCAGTGAAGATCAATGGCCCTCTTAAAACTATCTACTCCCTTGCTCATTACCACCTCTTCTGGTAAACTGTTCCAAGGTTCCACTACCCTGCTATAATAATAATTTTTCCTAATATCCATGTTAGCCTGAGATTTAAATAGCTTAAAACAATGACCCCTTGTCCTGTTTTCAGTGCTAAACTTTAGCCCCGTAACATCTTTCGTTTTAATAAATTTAAACAACTGAATCATGTCCCCTCGGTCTCTTCTTTGCTTAAGACTGTACATTTTCAACCTTCTAAGCCTGGAATCATAGTCTAAGTGAGAAAGTCCATTTATTAGCCTTGTAGCTTGCCTTTGAACCCTTTCCAATACATTAATGTCTTTCTTAAGATAAGGAGACCAAAACTGAACAGCATACTCCAAATGAGGTCTTACTAAATTTCTATATAAGGGCAGAAGAACTTCTTTAGATTTGTTTGAAATAGATCTATTGATAAACCCAAGCATCTTATTGGCCTTGTTACTAGCAATGCTGCACTGTTGGCTAAACTTTAAATCCTGACTTATTAAGACCCCCAGATCAGTAACTTTGTCTGCCTGACTAATGACTGAACCTTGCAAATAATAACTTGTACACTTATTTCCATGCCGTAAATGTAGCACTTGACATTTCCCAACATTAACAGCCATACCCCATTTATCAGCCCACTCCGTAATATGATCTAGATCCTCTTGCAGCTGATTTGCTTGTTCTTCATTTTCTACAGTCCCCATAACATTGACATCACCAGTAAAACAATTCATGTTCCCAGAAATATTTTTGTGAATATCGTTCATAAAGACAATGAACAAAACAGGCCCTAACACTGATCCTTGAGGAACCCTGCTTGAGACCTCACTCCAATTAGAATAATTTCCCCTTACAACTACTCTTTGTTTCCTTCCGGTCAGCCAATTTTTTACCCAAATGAAAGTTTTCCCTCCTATTCCTATATCAGCTAATTTGCTAAGTAGAGCAACATGCGGTACCTTATCGAAAGCTTTTTGAAAATCAATGTAAACAACATCTACAGGCTTCTTATTGTCCAAAGCCATGGTAACTTTCATAGAAATGTAATAAATTAGTTGCACAGGATTTGCCTTTCCTGAAACCGTACTGAAAACTAGTCAATAGATTATTAGTCTCTAGAAAATTTACTATCTTAATTTTTATCAATGTTTCAAAAATTTTGCAAACCATCGAAGTTAGACTCACAGGTCTATAATTTCCCACACTCCCTTTAGACCCTTTCTTGAAGAGCGGTGTAATGTTAGCTAGCTTCTAGTCCTCTGGCACTGTCCCCGAGTTTTAAGAAGTATTGAAAATATTTACGATTACATCTGCTAATTCCTCCGCACATTCAACTAAAATTTTTGAATAAATATTATGAGGTCCCGGAGCCTTAGTCTCTTTATTTTTTTTTCAAATGAAGTAAAACGTCATCCCTGGAAAATACAAAGTCCTCAAGCTGTACTATAGCTTGTGTCTTGTTGGTGTCAACTGTTGAGATACAGTTATCGTTAAAAACACTCGAAAAAAAGTTATTAAGAACATTAGCAATATCACTATCGTCCTGAATTAAAATTCCGTGCTCATCAACCAGTGGCCCAATATGACTATTTCGAACTTTCCCCGAATTAGCGTATGCAAAAAACCTCTTGGGATTCCTGTTTATGTTATCTGCCAGTCTTTGCTCCAACTCTCTTTTCTGAATCCGTACCAAATACTTAAATTTACGCCTTGCCTTACAATAATGAGCCTATCTGCACTGTGACCAGTTTCTCTAAACCTATGAAAAGCAGCTTGCTTGTAATTTAGAGTGTCTTTGGTTTCCCTGGAGAACCACATTGGCCAAATTTTAGTGTTGACACCCTTTCTCCTAAAAGGAACATGATCCCCAACCGTTTTCGCTAGCTTTTCCTTAAACTCTGCCCACTGAAGATTCACATCGCTATTGTACAACCCAGAAGAAAAAACTGCTTTCAAACTCTGCCGAAGTGCCACAAAGTCAGTATTTCTGAAATTGGGCACAAACTTAAAATTCTCTACTTTGTGCGTATCAAATTTAATCCCAAACCTAATACTGTTGTGGTCACTGTCTCCAATGTGTTCCCCTACACATAACCCCTGAACAGAGCCTTCCATGTCGCAGAAAACTAGATCTAAAATCGCGTCCTGTCGAGTACCCTGAGTTACAATTTGATCTAAAAAACAGCACCAATTACTTTCAAAAAATTCTCTTCTCTGCTATTACTATGGTAAAAATTATTCCAATCAATTCCTGGAAAATTAAAATCTCCCATTATGATGACTGACCCCTTGCTAGAAATGTCACTAATAATACTAAACATCTGTTCGTCTTGACCCTGGCTTAAGTTGGGTGGCCTATAAATATTCCTCAAACGTAGTTTTTTGCCCTTATTACTAATCAACTCCAGCCAAATCATATCAATCTCATTAGGTTTATCATTAATTACCAATTTATTGCAAATTAAAGTGTCTCTGACATAAAATAAAACCCCACCACCTCTTTTACCTGCTCTATCTTGTCTAAACAAATTATACCCAGCAATAGATAATAAATCATCATCACTTTCGGTAGCCCATGTCTCGGTAACTCCAATAATATCCAACCTCTCGTCTATAATTATGCTTTTCAATTCTTCCATCTTGTTCCTAATACTACGAGCATTTGTATAAAAAACCTTAAGTAAGCTCATCTTACTTTTATTTAATGCTGCACGATTGTTTGAATCCCAAGTGTTAAAATCTTTTCTCTTATTAGCCACCCTATTTCCGTTTCTACTAAAATCCCGATAGTTAGTACCCTTTCGAATTCTGCTCCCTAAACCATGCCCCCCATTCCAACTTAGTTTTTTGATTCTGAAGCCTTTAAAAACAAACCACTAACCATTTTGACCCCTGTAGAGCTCCAGATGTAGGCCATCCCTAGCAATCCAATCTCGTTTACATCTACTCCACACATCAATAAACCTGATACTACGCTTAACGCAAATTTCCTTGAGTATCAGGTTCATACACCTAGCCCGTTGGTTTAACCAACTCTTATGCATCCATACCTGGGAAGCAAACCAACCACTTGGACATTTGCCGAACAGTTGGTTGCTTTGTCCAACAGGGAATTCCATTCCTTTGTAAACTCATCGTTGTTACTATGGCCTACATCGTTAGTTCCCACCCACAAAGTAACTACATCCTCTTTATTAAATACCCCCTTCTTTTCAGCAACCCTATTTACATCTCTCACCCGAGCCCCTGACAAACAACATCTAGCCACCTTACGTCTAACTCTGCCTATTGAGTTTCCCACCTCATGCATCATTGAATCTCCCAAAATTATACCCTTAGTTTCCCAGTCTGTCACCTCGGCAATAGCTTTAACCTTTACCTCTGGAATTTTCCCAATCTAACACACAGTTAATGCCCACCTCCTTTTTACTAACTTCCTCCTTTACCTCTGGAATATTCCCACTATCTAACACACAGCTAATGCCCACCTCCTTTTTACTAACTTCCCCCTTTCCCTCTGGAGTGTTTACCCCATCTACACTCCTACAGCCTAATGCTAACTCACCCTCCAAAGTAAGCATCCTAACTCTGATTTCTGAGAGTTCAACACTAGTGCAAATGAAATCCTTCTCAGACTCATCCTTCTCCTTAAACAAGCAGAACATCTGACATAGGTCATAAGAAATCCACTTGTGTCCTTTACCACTTTTAACCTCCTTCATTATGCATATAATCCCCATTCTAGCTCAAAATGATACACTTAAAAGTCAATATAAAAATGCAAAATTGAAGAAATAAAACTAATTATTAGAATTAGAAAGCATTGGAAGAAAAAGGTACAAAAATTACAAAATCCTAAGACAAGCAGTAAATTAAAATAAACAAGTTACACACTTAACAGAGCACTCAGGCTTAACAACAAGAAATCAGCACATTTTAGGCTTAGCTACAAAGAATAGAAAAACACTTTAAGAAAGCAAGTAAATCAAAAATAATACTTAAAAGCACAAAAATACTTAATTATATGATAAAATACAATAAAAATACTGAAATTAAAGCAGTAAAATAAACAATTACAGTAAAAAATCACTTATCTAAGGAGCAGCAAAATATCATCCCAGCAACAGTAGCGCCCTCTATCGGCGGTATTCGGCGGCGGGTAACGTTACATCAACGATTTTTGAAACGTTACTTTAATCTTTATTTATCACGTTACATCACGTTGCTTTTAAACGTTGTATTAAAATTTTATTCAAGCTTTGAAAAAAAAAAAAAAAAATGTTTTTTTTTCTTGGTGAGAATGGAGATGGGTTCATTGAACCCTTAATTTTTGATACAGTAATCTGCATTTTTTGTTAATACAATTATTGTTAATATACTTTTATAAAATCTTCATTTTTTTTTTTATTTATAGAATGTCTCATGCCGTTAAAGGCGTTCGACTATTCTCACACTGTTGCTTCATTTACAATATTTTGTAAGAGCAGTCCTGACATTTAAAAATAAACAGAGCATAACATAGCATAGCCGAATTTACATCAAGTGGAGTTCTATTAATAGTCAAAATTAACGATATTACTACAAATTAAATAAAAAACTTCTTTCATAAATAAATCCTTGAAAAAATAATTATTATTATTACTAAAGATCTCCAGAAATATTTTTCGAAAGGCATGAAAGTTTAAAAAAAAATCCTCTTACATCAGTGCTTTAACAAAAATTTGCAGTATTATTACTAAAGATAATTTCAGTTACATGACAAAATTTTTCTCAAAAAATTGTTACGATTATTTCGTCAAAATCATTCTGCAAAAAGCCGATTAAATGAGTAAAAAATGGTATCATTTATCGCTTTTATAGCTTATTATTGGAACATATCCCCAAGCTTCAGCATCTTTTTAAGAAATCAATGAATAAATACTCAAATAAAAGCATCTGACATTATTCTTTCAAACAATATTATAAATAAAGGAACGGTGGGGAAAATACTCAAACTCCGACCAACGGCGGTTCATTAACTTCACAAAAATATGTGATAACACTTTTTTTTAAATTAAATAAGTATATCCACAATAATACACTAACAATAATACAAAGTACTTACCGCTAAAAGTGATGAGAGATCGCGATTGCGAAGCAGCAAAACAATGGCGGCATAGCAAGCCAGAAGTTGTTTACTGAAAATGGCCACAAGGGTTCGGAGGTTGTCGAAGACGAGGCAAGGTGCAACGAAAAGTAACGATAAGTAACGTTTCTTTTGCAACTGTTTGTCAACGTTACAAATTTAAGAAAATTGCAACGTGATGTAACGTTTCAAAATTACACTTTTTGTAACGAATCGATAAAGCAACGTGATATCACGTTGCGTGGGAAACGGTAACGATGTTTCAACTAATTGCAACGTGATGTAACGATGACGTAACGTTTCAGTGTTACTTGGGCAGTTCGACTTCAACTCTCACTTCGACCCCTACCTTTATTGGCAGTACGGGCATTGAGGGAAAATGACTCCGACTCCGACTCTTGTAATTTTGAACTTACAAATTCTGACTCAGACTCCTTCTCTCCAAAATCAGTCCGACTCCGACTGCGCAGCACTGCTATTTTACTCTATTTTAGCACTTGAAAAAAAGCATATTAAAAAAAATAGAACATAGCTTGAAAAAAAAAAAAAAAAAAAAAACTTAAACAAGACTGAGTCTGATACCAGTCTGTAAGTTTGATCGATCTCGAAGGAGCAATGTTGACTTTTGAATCAGATTTGGTCCGATCAAATGATTACAGCGGTGTGGGCTAAGCGCATCTTTTTGCAGGTTTTACTTTAAGTTAAAAACATGAGTTTCGATTACATGATATCATCTGAAAAAATGAAATTTGGAAGCAAAATGTATATTTTCAATTGCTTTTAACACATGATTTATTTATTTATTTAATTTTGCCTTTTCCAAAAGGTTCACCCCTCCCCCTCCCCCAGACATTTTCCTTAGAAAGAACCCAAACCCGATGCATTACCAACCCGACGTTTAATAATCCGACTGTTTAGTTGTGCCAGAAACCCGATGTTTCGTAAATCATTCTCATTTCTTCTTCATTCGCAGCAAAACTCTTATGCGGCCTAGTAAGTTTTAGAGAAAAATGTATTTAAAATGTTAAACATCTATTTGCTTTTATTACATTAGTTGAAATATTTTTTTTTCTTGCGTTTAGCATTTGCGACAAGACATCATTACACTAAAAAATTAAAACATTAAATCTACTTTAGTACACTTCCTTGTATGAGGTAAAAGGATCGTTTACTCATCGATATGTTTTGTTGCAGAATAATCCAACAATAATTAGATAAATTGTAAATAACTATATCCCAGTAAGCAAAATATCTTGCCTCAGTATTGCATAAAGGTTGACATGCAAGAAAAATCATCTTGCATTAATACTGCCTCAATGTTGTTATATTACTCCCTTTATGCTGTCAGCAGGCTGCCACAATATTGACTGACAAGGTGTATGCAGCATAATATCAGGAAAATATCAAGGTAGGCTGCTTTTGTAACATTGCATACGTATTGATATGACAGGATAATATCAAGATGTTGTCATGACAGCATGAAATCAAGGTCTAGGCAAGATGATCTTGCTTTTGTAATCTTGCATACGTATTGGTATGACAGGAAAATATCAGGATACATTGACATGACAGTATGAAATCAGCACGTTTGCAAGGTGTTTTATCCATTTATTTATTTGTATTATTTTCACTTCAAACTCGAGAATTAAATTTCATTCTTTAATTATTTCTGTTATTCTTCAAGATAGTTTTCTAGTCTGAAAATATTTTCTTAAAGCTGACATCTGATCGGAAATTCATATAAAGATATTAATAGTACTCGCAATTTAATTTAAAAAAATGAAAGTTTCTTCGTTTTGCGTAATACTTGACTTATTTTTTAAATTCTTGCTTCTAATTGTATATTATAAAGACATAAAATGCCTATTTAGAAATAATTGCGGAAGTTTTTATAGCACATTTAAGAGTAAAGGTAGCAAAATAATAAATAAATACAATAAAGTACATTTTCAAATGGATGTCAGCATTGAAAATATACCATGGACAAAACATATGAATTTATCTCAAAGAATAACATAAATAACCATTGAATAAAATTAATCTTACTTGTGAGATTGAAGTGATAATACGAAATTCTCGACTTCATGTCCTTTATTGTTATTTTCGGCCATTTCTAACATTGATCGCACATCGTCTGCGATATGACTTGTTTAGTACTATATTAATAAACAAATGCAAATATCAGTTATTCATAAGTTATTCCTAAAACAATACTATTCCACACTAATAACTAAGCAACCAACTTAACGAAGCCTAAAAAATGCAAAGCCACGTGCAACTCCTCTGAACCGACTGAATCAATGTGCCAGCAATGCGAGGGACGCTGGGTAGAAAGAACTGTGCGCATGCGCAAGTATCAACGAAGGTCCACCTGCTCTATTGTGTACTAATTACCTTGACGGCGACAGCATGAAATCAATATCATCTTGACGGCATCAACATGTATGCAATGTTGTTATTTTAAGGTAATATCAATATTGATATTTTAAGATGAATGCAATGTTGCATACGTGTTGTTATAGTAATATTGCTTTTTAATCTTTATGCAAGCTTTATGCAGTATGAAACACGTCAATATTGACGCCGTCAGTATAATATCAAGATCTGTCAAGGTTGATGCAAGACATTTTGCTAGTAGGGATAGTAATAACTTATTTGCAACTTCTGAGTGAAAATAAAGGATAATATATTGCAGTTATTTACCCAAAGAAGTACTTTAAAACACATCAATGAAAGTGTCTGTATTCTCAACATACTGAAGAGCTATTTAGCGAATGTAGCAGAAAAGGAAAAATCTCCGAAGCATGTTTTTTCTCCGATGACCCCCCCCCCCTTTCGTCCCCTTAACTCGTTTCGTCCTGGCTATTGTCATTAGGTACGTATTTGTCTCGTAACCCGATGACGACGCCCACGCCTTAGGTCTGATCGGTGATCACCACTACGTTCGGCAGGGACGAGGATGGTACTCTTTTAGTCTAAGCGGACAACCTGAGGTGTCAAAATCAGCTAGCTTATCGACAAACAGAAATTTCAAGGATGAAAACACTCCATTCCCCCGTAGCAATAGCTTATTTTCGGAACGACGTTATACGAACTCGGGGTAAATTGCAGGTGGCAAGGTGAGTGGCACCGAAGGGCGAAATGGGAAGATTGGGCGCCGACTATTGGGCGCCGGGAACTTTGGGCGCCGGGAACTTTGGGCGCCGAGCATTTTGGGCGCCGAGAACTTTGGGTGCCGAGCACTTTGGGCGCCGGGAACTTTGGATGCCGAACTTATTGTGCCCAGTATTCCCGGGGCCTAAAATGCTCGGCGCCCAATGTTTCCGGCGTCCAAAATGCTCGGCGCCCAATGTTCCCGGCGGCGAATTTTGAAACGCTCTCAATGCTTACGTTACGGTAGCTACCGGTTAGTTAACCACGTGACAGCTAATGATCACGTGCTTCAATCAACTGCTTAGAACGGTAACCGGTTGATCATAGAACGCTGCGGTTAGTAACCGGTCGACTGGTGAGGTTCGTCGAACGCAAGGAATGCTTGCGTTCGCCGAGCTCAACTGGTAGCTACCGGTTAATCGATCACGTGACATCTAATGTTCACGTGCTTCATATTAATACGTAACCGATTGATGATAGAACGCAGCGGTTAGCAACCGGTTACTCAGTGGTCGACCGGTTAGGATCGCCGAACAAAACCAATTACAGTACATTGGCGAAATGAGAAATAAAAACGAGCGCGTTCTATTAAACAGCATGGTGACCTGGATACATGAAAGCACCCCGAGTAAAATGTAAACAGGGCCGCCCCTTTAAATTGTGAGGTAGAAATTGCAATGCGAAATATTGCTGTTTAAAGTTTTAGTTCGTTTTAATTTCACGATGTACTGTTTATTGTGTTGTGAAATATTTCCGTTTTCGTAGGGTTTCTTCTGAATCTTAATTTACGTCTGTATTGATGTTATGTTTGGAACCCTTTCCCCCAACTACCAATCACTTCTGAAGTGCTCCAAATTCAGAGTTAATTACAATACAATATGAATAGCAACCCCTTCCGCAAGTTTTCCGGATTTTTCGAATGCCATGAATGTAAGGGAAAAAAACGGAAACGAACAAGTTCAAAGGGTGCAAGAATGCACTAGCCAAGGGCACTCACTTTGGCTCCCCTCCCCCCTCTAACTTAACTATCACAGGTGCTATGAATTCAATAGTCAATTTTGGACGCCGGAAACATTGGGCGCCGAGCATTTTAGGCCCCGGGAATACTGGGCACAATATGCTCGGCGCCCAAAGTTCCCGGCGCCCAAAATGCTCGGCGCCCAAAGTTCCCGGCGCCCAATATGCGACGCCCAATCTTCCTAGACCGTCAAAGGGGATTGATTTTTTGTTTCATTTTTTTTTTTTTCATATAGATACTTCTACTTTTTCCTACTGTTTTTTTTTTTTCGAGTTCATTGCTGAGACAAATTTTTAACATTTACGATAAACGCCAAAGCAAAGTCCCACGACAAAATACTAAATTTTCTTCGATGGGGGGGGGGGGGGCAAGGCTTTTCCGACGGGGGGCAATCGTTCCCTGCCCCTTCCTTGGAACCACGTGTGGTAAGTTTCATAAGAGTTTTAGGGGGAGGAAGTCAAGGGTGTGCACAGGGGCGGCATTTCAACATTTCATTTGGGGGGTCAAGTTTCTTAAATATGTACTACCACAGTGCGGTACCAGTCATTAGCTAACAAGAAGTGGTCATAAAATCGGTTTTATATGAATAAAAATTAGTGTTTAGAAATAATTAAAATTTTGATTCACTTTCTAATAAGGTATACAAAACATCTCGATGCTAAAGATTTTATACCTTTTGGAAAAGTTTCAATGCATGATTTTTGGAATTCGGAAGAGCAGGGCATCGTGTTAGTCGTGCTGTTTTGCCAGTACAGCTAAATATAAAAGACGGTGGAAAAGCTCATGGGCTTTTCCACCCCTTTCCCTTTAGCATGTATGACTTCGTTTGAATATTTTGCTCATTGTGCTTCGAAAATAATTCGCTGAGACATAAAAAAATCTTTCTCTATTAGCTGAGATAATTGAAGTAACAAAGTGATGTATGAAAACACTTTTTTTATCTTGCTCTTCAAAATCACCCAGGCAACTTCAAACATTGTGAGGGTTTAATTTTTCATCATTGAATAATCTAGTCTCGTCGGCGCTCTCAGCTTCAATGAGATGTCATCTGCCTCCAGCTCTGTTACTCACCATTCCAGACTGATGAGTCCATAAAAAGGACGAAACTACAGTCTCTGGATGTGATAACCGGTCTGTCGGTATTGTTTGTAATTTTTTTAGTCTCGTGCTAAAAATTTTACTCATAATTGAAACATTTATTTTTTCGTTTCAAAAATCCAATCTAGGTAATATCGAGCCAACTATACAGAAAAATAATTATCATCAAATCTTGAGCTAATTTCATTCGAAACTAAATCTGTTACATCATACAAAATTTAAAAAATCAATGTTTGACTTCACATTATCATGTGGATTTTTTTTTTTCTTTTTTTTTTTTTTTGTTGAAAAGTTTCACGCTTGATTGAAACATACATCTATGTAAAATCCATTTTCAGTTTCAATTGTAGATTGAACCATGGTAGTATATGGTGCACAGATCAGTTGTAGATTGAACTGTGGCTTAAATAGTCCGAAAATTAAGGGTAGCGGATTGAAGATGTTTTAATTAGTGATGTTCCGGATATCCGTATCCGTATCCGCGGATATCCGAGGGAAATAAAGATCTGTATCCGTATCCGTTACTTTTTTGACGGATCTTAAACGGACCATTTCTATTCTAAAAAATTTTAAATATTTGAATAAAAGACTCTTAAATTCCGTTTAAATTAGGTTTTATTCCATATTTAAATTTTAAGGTATCATTTCAGAAGTCAATTTGTATCCCCCCCCCCGTTGCAAAAAGGAAGGGGAAATAAGTTTTAAAAGTGTGTATCAGTGTGTCTTTTTGTGGCATCGTAGCTCCTAAACAGATGAACCGATTTTGATAGTTCATTTTTCGTTCAAAAGGTGACTTGATCGAAAGTGTTCTTAGTTTGGCCTCGTTTTTGTAGAACTTTAATTACCGGAGATATTAATTAAAAACCGACTTAACGTTTTTAACAATTACGGTAGTGAAAATTTACCCGTACGTTTAAAATGTTGGCCCTAATCAAAAGAACGAAGTTTTCTGCGTTTGACATTTATTTGAAACGGTGCTATAATTTTATTGAGTACATTTTGAATGCAATTCTAAGCCTTTATGCGCGTGATTGGTTGCGATTTCATAATCGGAAGATAAGGAGAAAAAGCTCAATGATTTAAAAATTTTACCTGCTGTCAATTTGAAATTCATCTTAATATGAGGTCTCTGGGACATGTTTTGGTTTTTCAATTTTTATTTTAATATTAGTTTTCGTTATTGATTTGGGGTTTCTGTTGTTCTTCATTTTTGTTTTTCTCGGCATCCTTCCAAAAAAGTGAGACTAAATTCTCTATTGTATTTACTGTTTGTAAAGGTGTTCCCGGCTCTGTATTTCGTCGGTCGGAGTAAGTTCGGTAGAATGGGTCAGCGCTGCATTTATGCTGAAATAAAATGCGAAAAATTATTTCTAGCCTGTTCAGTAGCAGCTTTTCACTCTTGTTCCTGTATCCTACATCTACCAAGCAAGCTAGAAATAATTTTTCACACTCCATCTAAGCAATAATGCAGCGCTGACCCATTCCTTTCAACTCTCCTTCAATTTTTACGGAGATTTCTTTAAAGAGTAAATCATAGTCTTGATTATATTTTTGACGCAGTTGACATTTTTTGAAGAAACTGCCATTATTCTGACGGGAATACCTTCCGTAACAAATTTTATACTTGGATAGTTGAATTGTGTAAAAAAAAAATTTGAGATCCGTATCCGTATCCGCGAATCTACTTTTTTAACGATCCGGCACATCACTAGTTTTAATAGAGTAAAGTATTTTTCAAAAACTTTCCTCAGTGCAAACAAATTGAATAAAATTCAAACGAAGTCAAACATGCTAAAAGGCAGGAGCTTTTTCACCATTGAAAGAATCGTTTCGTAATAATTCCTCCAGTCGTCAAATCATTGCTTTGAAGTTACAGAGAAATGTTTTTATGGTTTTAACTCTTGAAGACCATTTTGTGTCACTCCGAGATTGCATAATTATATAACAGGTATTTGTTGATAGGTTTTTTTTAAATTCAATAATCACATGAATTTTTGAGAAGTTTCTTTGAAAGCATATAATACATTGAGCAGCTGAAACGTGTTTCTAGCAGAAGAAAGCGGTGAACACTCATTAAATAAATATACACTTAAAAAATGAGCGTAAAGTGAATGTAAAATATCAAGGAATTTTCTTGTGAAAACCATGCAGTCACACCACTTTGCACGAGCCTCTCATATTGGACATACCATCGTTACACTGGGCACACAAGTATGAGATATTTAGCCTATATGAAGAAGGTCGGAAAATACTTCACGAATTTTTAAGTTACCATCCAAATAACGAAAAATACTTTTTATAATCTGGGAATGTGTCGAGTTTCATCAAATAGTTACAAAGAAACCAGCGAGATTTTTTTTAATGAACACATATTTCCGACTTACATCAATTGAATTCACCCGTTTTCTATCATTTTGCGCAAAAAATTTGGGGGTGCGACCGCCCCCTCTTGACCCCCCTATTTACCGCCCCTGGGTGTGCACAGGGGGGAGAAGGGCGGTCTAGGAAGATTGGGCGCAGTCAATTGGGCACCGGGAACATAGGGCGCCGAGCATTTTGGGAGCCGAACACATTGGGCCCGGCGCCCAAAATGCTCGACGCTCGTTATATGCCCGGCGCCCAACGTTCCCGGTGCTCAAAAAGCTCGGCGCCCAATGTTCCCGACGCCCAAAATGCCCGGCGCCCAAAGTGCTCGGCACCCAATGCTCCTGGCGCCCAAAATGCTCGGCGCCCAATCTTCCCATTTCGGGAGACGGGACACCTGTTTTCCCGGGCACGAGCCTAAGGGGTCCCAATATTTTTAAAACTAGGGGTGAAAATAGGGGTAAACAATATAGAAGGGGCCCGAAAAAGTCATTTGTGACGGACCCCAAAATTTCTGTGCACGCCCCTTGAGGAGGCCAAATCTACCAAGTTAACAAGGGGCCTGCCTTGACCCTGAATTGAATTGAGAAAGAGAGCAGGAAGTCCTAATTAAGGGTCTAAATTTCAAGTATGCTTTTTCTGACATTAGAAATTTAAAAGAAAATTCCTCTGTTTTGCGATACAAAACATTTCAGGTTTCAGGGGGGAGGGCGGGCCTGTCGCTCCCTCCCCTTTGGATACGACCTTGCCCTAGGCCACGTCCGAGTTGGCCTATTTAGTAATCAACGCGCAAACTTGCGATCAAAAATGACGGATGTGTCGCAGTTTGAAAGCTATTGTGACTTTAACCCTCCACTTTGCTTTTCAACTCCAATGTAAGTAGCGCCAGTTGCGGTGGATATAGAAAGCTAACTTCTCTACTCCCTGGCCCGAGGCTATATACATAGTACCAAATAGATACGCATGGATGGGTGGAATGTAAACAAATGAGAACTAATAAATACTATGGCTGAAATTATAGTTAGTCCGAATTATGGAGTAAGAATTCAGGATGCTAACATGAATCCTGAGTTCTTACTAAACTTATTAGAGGAGAAGATTCCAGCATCTGACTTATTCGCACTTGATGTGGAATCTGAAGAAGGGAATGCTATAATATTTCTTTCCAGAGCAGAGTATATGTATGAACTGATACAAGACGGGATTAAGTCTGGAATTAAGACACTTAATACTCTTCCATTGATTTCTCAGTACACAATTTCGAATGTCTATCCATTTTTTACAAATTCATTTTTATATGAATTATTTAGCAATTTTGGGACAGTATTAAAAATTGAATGTACAACTGTACATTCTGATAACATCAAATGTAGTCATGTAATGAGTGGACGGCGTCTTATCACTTTTCTTTTGCCTGTACATTATCCAGAAATAATCTTGCCAAATTGTGTAGAAACCAAAATAGGTGTTCTTCTAAGTGTGGAAAAAC
Organism: Uloborus diversus; assembly: GCF_026930045.1. NCBI lineage: Eukaryota > Metazoa > Arthropoda > Arachnida > Araneae > Uloboridae > Uloborus > Uloborus diversus. Next base: position 23,481,757 of record NC_072734.1, on the reverse strand, counting down.
ATTGTTGTGCATGTTTCCATGATGGACATTCCATGTTAGAATGTGCAGAATTGAACAATTGGTACACTGCCAAGAACAACGTTGGTTCAGTTTGTTTGCGCAGAAATGAAAGCATACCAGGTAATGTTACCTCAAATGTATATAGTTCTGATTCTGACACTTCTACTGTAGATTACTCGCCTGATATATGTGTTGGTTATCGTGCTCCAAATCACCAAGCGTCAAGTAATACAGATGAAGACCAAAGTTTGAGAGAAAACTGCAGTTCAAATATGAGATGGAAATTTACATCTGGTTTGGCGGTTTTACAAAAAGCTAATTGTCACAAATATTTGGATTTGTTGTTGCAAGATTCTTATTCTGTTACTAAACATGCTTCCAAAATTGTGAGGAAGTATAAACAAATGGGTGCGATTAAGAGACATAAAAGGTTATCTGTTACCTCGTCCTATAAATCATATCAGTTCCAAGAAAAAACCTCGAAAGTATGTTCAAGAATAAAGATTAATTTTAAAAATGATTCTAAAATGGAAAAATACACAAAACATAGCAGCGAAATAGAAAGTTCAACCAGTATAAACACGACCATCAACAGTTTAAATAATGAGACTGAAAATATTCTTCCTAATTCTAATCAAATTGAAAATATTCTTGATTCTAGTGAAGATGAAAATATTCATCTTGATTCCGATCAAATAGAGAAATTAGGTTCATCAAATGCACCACAAAAAAACTGTGACTTAGAAAATATGCCTATTGTGACAGATGATAGTGAAAAGGAAGGTAGTTGCGAGAAGTTTGTTAGCTCTTGTGATCCAACAAGGAAAAATCTTTTCTTCTGTGAAGAAGACTCAGATTCGTCCGTTTCAAGCTCTTCATCTTTGCCCTCACTCAACACAATTTTGAAAAAAGCTTTGCGTTCTACTCAAAAGTGCTAATGTTTTATAATTTGTACTTTATGATTTGGTATAAAAAATGAATTTTCAATTACAGTACACCCTCGTTAATTTTATAAGGTTAATTAGCCCTATTAAACCTGACTTCACTTAATCCCGACAAATAAAAGGCAAGTTATTGCAATAATATACTTATTTATAGGCTGTATATTTTGTGCAGTTTTATATTTTGCTCTCTTGGCATAATAACAGTTTTTTGTACATTGGCTCAATTTTTGTTATATTTTGTTTAATTTGTACTCATAAATTCTGACAACCCGAATCCCTATTAGTCTGGATTATTGAGGTTCTACTGCAATGCAATTAACAGGAATAGGGTAAAACCAAGCTTTTTCTTTAGAGAACAGTCTAAAATTAGACCGTTAAATTTATGTTTTTGAAACTTTGGATGAATTTAAGAATACATTGTGTTCATGTGGATTAAATGTAAAACTTCATGTAGATTCATGAAGATTAACCATTTAAAAAAAAATGCTTTATCTCAGTGAACATTTACGCACACCGGCATATAGATTGCTTGTACAGGTGGGGGGGGGGGGGTGACAATTGTCCTCTTATTTCCAAAACTGAACGAGCCTTGACACTTGACCCCCTCACTTTTTGGTGTTAAACTTTATGATTAATGATTTCTTACTGGATAGATTGATTTGCTTCAGAAAAAAAAAGAAGAAAAGATAAAACTAAAATTTCCAAGGTCATCCAGCCAGAATTTTGAGGCAATGTTCAATTTTTAGAGGTCATTCAGTCAGTTATGTTAAAATTTAATAAATGAGCCTAATTTTTTTTAAAAGGGGGGGGGGATGGATCAGTTTTGGAGGCCCTTTTTGTTTGAGCTCTTATTCTGCTTCAATAGCTCAAAACAAAATGGATTTTTTATGACCCTAAAATTATCTCAACCTCTGGTATCAAGATGTGATAATTTTTGGGTGTTGACTGTATTTTTTGAGCAATGTAGTCTCAGGAGAGATAGAACTGAAAAAAAAAAGAACTGATATTTCTTTTTTTTTAATTCAAATAAATATGAAAATAGAGTTGTATATTTTTGGAGTATTGTACTATTTTTGGGACTTGTGCCTTATTTATGAAATTTTAATTCATAAAATTTCATGTGATCTCATTATTTTTTCACATTATGAATTTGACATTTATAAATGAACTTCTATTTTCCAAAAGTCTTCCATTAAATGCAAAGCTTCGAACTGCTACGAAAAAATCGTAGTTTCTACGAATTACAGCTTTAAACTACGACGCTACGAAAACGGGTTCAAAAATTACGATTTTCCGTTTTTTTAATATATAATTCCAAGAACGCAAAAAAAAAAAACCTTCCACACATGTGCTGACGGTCTCTGTGCAACAAGCATCACTCTTCGAAAGTTTTATGGTGTAACGATGGATTGGTTTCTATGTCGCGATGCTGATCCAATCATTGAATCTTCGGCAAAAAGCGGGAAAAGTGCCAAAAATTCCATGAATAGTATAATTTTTTAAATTCTGTTCTAATATTTTCTGTATCATATTTGAAATTTGTTAACTATCTTTGTTTTTCTTCTTTATACTGTTAACAATTCATCACTGTTAAAATCTGCGGCAGCCCCCCCCCCCCCCCCCTCCACTGCAAAATTTTGCTACGATTTTGGATTTTCAAAAGTTAGCAGCTCTGATTAAATGTATTGTTTTATTAAGGAGACTCATAAATTGTATGAGGAAAAAAACTTTTATTTGCTTTGTACTATGTTTACTATCATGTTCATTTGTTAATTACTATTTCTTGTTAGTGGCAGATTTCAAGTTTTGGGGTCCCTTTAGAGTTGAACAGAGAAAGTATTTTTCATATGCCTGTTTGCAGTGGCGATTTTTTTTTCTTTTTAACGGGGCAATCTTTTTAAGACCTAGTGCAACCCCCCAATACAGCATTCATATGGTATCACTGTGGGCAGATACCACTCTGGAAAAAGAAAGCACCGTGACTTATTTTTCAAACAAATGTGAGCAGGACTTTTTATCTTTAACTCGTAATGGGAGGTGCGGTCTCATAGGCAGCTCAAAAGTTCATCCCATCACCCCTATTTCATTTTTAGTCCGATTAAATGGTTTTTCCCCAATAGCTTTTTGTTTTCTGACCTTGAACTCCCCCCTTGCTTATCAGTATCTTTTGGCGCGTGCATCTGATTTAAATTTCATTGTATTCTTTAGGAGCGGTCCGTGAGACCTCATCTCCCTTTCAGTGTTAGAATTTTCGGTAGTAGTAGACATGGCTTTTATATATTGTTAGGACCGCGGATATGGATTTATTTATGTGATCCCCGTTATGCGGAAGAGATGCAAAATATTCTAGATGAGGTTGATTTTTGTTCAAAATGTTCCCAAAAGCTACGTAATGAATGTTCTAAGGACAATTATTTCTGGAAATACGACGTGGTGTACTAATAGTTCAGGTGCTGTCAAAATTTTTCCATAATGTGATATCATCAATTTTCTGATATTAAAATGTTCTGTGTGTATTTAATAACAAAAATGAAATCATTAGTAAATAGATTCATTTTTATAGCAAGTAGTAAGTTATTTACTGCAGCATATGATTTTTTTCAAAAAATCTTAAGACTCTAGCAAAATTTCCTTGTAAAAGGTATATTTCAATTCAAAGTTTAAAAATAGTTTTTCCCTGTGTTAATAACAATTCAATGAACATCTAAAGAAAAATACAGGAATGAATCTTAGTTACACCATTTTTAAAAAAATTGTAAATAGAGCGGTATCTGGGGCCTCACGTCCCTTGTTACATTCCACTTTTTCACCTTCCTGTTACTGGTTAACAGACCTGACTGACAAGAAGCTTTTATCTCTTTTCAAAAATTATGGATTCATTCCTCATGAGGTTTTCAAATAATGTTAGTGTTTGAATTATATACTTTTTGTAAAAAGAAAAGATAATTGATTCACTGGAATTAATTTTCATAGTGTGCATGTTAAGCATTTGTAAGTAGGTGATACAGAAACTCTTGAGGAATTGAAACTATGGGACCTCAGTAAGTTGATGTATGCTTAAGTCGACATGTTTTTATGTTCCCTTGGGATGACAAGTGATGGAGGTTCCACTGTATATCTTTTTAGGCTCTCAAAACTGGATTTTAATTGTTTTATCAGGATAATTCACGATGAAGCTAGGTTTGAAAGTCATTCACAATGTGAAAGCTTCTTATAGAAAACCTTTAATTTAGAAACTCCTCAACAAATATGTCAACAAGAAGAAAGTTAGAAAATTTACAAGCCTAAATATGACATTGACACAGGAGAAACTTTTTACTTTGTTATACCAAAAGAAAAGGAAAAAGCATGTTTGATGAGGAAAACATTGTATTTTTGTATACAACTGTGCCAAAAGATACATCGACTGTGTACAAAGTATGAAGAAAAATGTTTTTTCAAATTTCAGGACGATTTATTGTGGCCCCTTGTTCAGTAGAGCACCAACTGTACATTCTATGTACCCTCATACATTTCCTTCTTAGCAGCAACAGATATTTAGGGGTCTCCAGGCCCTTTCTAAAGGGATAAATAATTTCCAGGGTTGGCCGAATTTGACCCAATTGGGTTGGACCCAATGGGTTTTTTTGAAAAAACCCATTTAAAAAAACCCATTATTTAGCCCACTTTTTTTTTTTAAATTTTCTGAGAAGTTTTTTAAAAAAATAATTAATTTAAATACTTTTACAATTTAAACTTCTTTTTTATTTGTTCTTCAAACAATTTTGAACTTTAATAGTATTTCTTAACTCTTAATGGCATTAAAAAATACTTCAAAGATTTTAAATAAATATATTTAACTTTTTTCTTTAACTGGTCAATAAATAACTCAAATTATCTTGACCAAGTCCTGTCACGTCTGATTTTCTCAATATTTGTAGATTGTACAGAGAAAACTAATCTAGTTAAAATGTTTTCATGTGAATTATTTTCTGCTAACCAACACATCACAAATCTCGAATAAACACAAGGTACATTTTTTAGAAATAAACAGATTTTTCAAACGGTTGACAGGTACAGTATTTTCATTATCTTACGAAAAAGTTTAATATTTCTTACTCTGTACACAGAAATAGAAAAACGGGCAACATAAAATTCAAAGAAATGTCTTGATTAATCTGGAATTCAGTGAAAATGGATTTTTAAACTACTTGAGGTTCTACAGTAGTTTTGCATAACAAAATGAAATACAATAAAGTAAAATGCAAAAAAAGAAAAAAAAATGTAGTAATTAAAAACAAACAATAGATTTTATCACTCAAGAAGTAACTTTGCCTTAACTGTTGTTAATAATGAAAATTAAAAAATCTAAAACTTCACCATTCTTGGGTTTTTTCGTCTTTTATACTTTTCTTCGGAAATCGCTGAATTTTTACTAGTTTTCCAGCTTTTTTTACCCGAAGACAATTTTTGCACTTTGTCTATATACTTATGCTACAAGTACCCCACATTTTTCCTAAAAAAAGACAAAAAAACCCAACTTTAGTTGGTTTTTTTTTGGGGTTTTATTTAAAAAAACCCAAATAACCCTGGGTTCATGGGCTTTTTTAAAAAAACCCGGGTTTTTGCCAACCCTGATAATTTCACTATTTTATTTATTTTTTTAATCAACTTCTCTTTAAAATATATTGAGAAATCTTTTCAATTATGAATTACTCTGCGCATAACAATATTTAAAGAAGACGGACCAACCCCCGAGGTCAGTGACAGCAATAAAATATTATGACTTATCTGTTGAAAAATACTTTGATTTTCGTCAAACTGATCATTTTCTAACATTTTATTATTTTGAAAAAACGAAATATACATAAAAACACAGGGGTGGGGTTTTAAAAATCTTTCGTACCCTTACATGGGGGGGGGAGAGGTCAAAAATTGCCAAAATCATCCTTTTATGTAATTAATAAATGACGCCTCTTGATCCAGGAAGTCAATTGTGAAATAATGGATTGCTTCTCCAGCTTGTAAGAAACGTAAAATGAAGGCAATCACATGGTAGTTTCTTGGAAAGCCAATAATATTAATGGATACTACTATTCCCCCTGCACTTATAAGCCCCCTTTGCCGCCTCTGCCTTTAGGGATCCTAAAAGAGCATTTAAAAATAAATTCATGAAAACTTTGTTCTGAGAAATTGAAGGTGAAGGGGATACACTTTTCAATTTCTAGTGTCCCCTCCTCCTCAGTTTGAAAATTTTGATATGACAGCCCTGTGTGCACATACACTAGAATGCCAAATATCCGTCCACCTATTAAAAAAGTTTTTTAGCTCTGTAAGTTTCAGAAACTTTTGTTAAATTGTTTTCACCTAAGTATTTTTGATGTTCAGTATTTTTTGCCATGCATTAATGTAACATAGAAGTAAAAAAAAAACTATTATGTATTTTGTTTAAGCTCCTATTCTGCTTCAATAGCTCAAAACAAAATGATGAATTTTTTTTATGTCCCCAAAATTATCTCAATCTCTGGTAACAAGATGTGAGGATTTTTAGATCTCAACTGTATATGCGACTAATTTATAGTCTGAGGAGGGACAGAACTGAAGAAAAAAAAAGCATACAGTTGGCTCTCTGTTTAACGGCGCTCTATTTAATGACTTTCTCTATTTAACGACGGCTTTTCACGGTCCCAGGTGGTCCGTTTTAGTTTTAAAAGCATTCTATTTAAGGACGATTTTTTGTGGTTCCTTGAAAGTCGTTAAACAGAGAGCCAACTGTATGTTTTCTATTTATTCTACTTAATGCATATAAAGTATGAAAATAGAGTTATATTTTTGGAATGATATACTATTTTTGAGAATTGTGCCTTATTCATGAAATTTTAATTCATAAAACTAATTTCATATGATCCCATTGTTATTTGTTCACATAATGAGTTTCACATTTGTAAATGAACTGCTATTTGCGAAAAGTCTTCCATTAAATGTATTATATTATTAAGGAGACTCATAGATTGTAAGAGGAAAAAAACTTTTATTTGCTTGCATTGTACTATGCTTACAATCATGATTATTTGTTTGTTAATGTTTACTATCATGTTTATTTGTAAATCACTATTTCATCAAAGTGGCTGATTTAAAGTTTTGTTGGCCTATCGCAATGCATTTTTGGGGGCCCCTTAGAGTTGAAAGAGCTACATAAAATATTTTTTATGTGCTTGTTTCAGGGTGTGGCCACTCACTTTGGAAACCTGGAAAATGGAGAATTTTAAAATACCACTGGAAAACAGAAAACTTGTGATGGACTGTGGAAATTACGACAGGCAACGTATCGGCTTTTTCCGCGAATGCGATCACGTTATTTTCCACTATTGGCTTTTTGTGTGCTACACCGAGAAAGATCATAACTCGATTAGAAGTTCGATCCTTCTATTTTCAGAGGGGAAAAAAAAGAAATTGACAGAAGTTCACTTCATACTTAAGGAGAAGAAAAGAGAAATGTAATGCTCATTTCGATAGAATATGTTCTTCTCCTCCTCCATCTTATTGTAAGTTTCGTTTTTCGATCGAGAATTTGGGTTAACGGCTTGTGTCTGCAACCACAATTTTTATTATTAATCTCTATTTTGTTTAACCTTGATGTTGGCAGCTATGAATTCGTGAATAAAGAACAATAGAATGTAAGGAAATTTATTTGGCAAAACGGCTGTAATGTTATTTGTATGAATCTGAAGTACAAATTCTAAACGACATTTTTCATGATGTTTTAAATTTTACCTCAGTAGTATATATGGGAAAGGAGTGGCACATGTGAGCAATTTTTCTTTAGAATACAAAGCATGAAGAACTTTTGGGTGTTACACATGTGTTGTATAATATAGTGGTTTAATTTCGTTTCAAAATCAAAAATCCGTTTTGTGGTGTCTGAAGTTTCAGAGATTTTACTATGGAAATCTCAGAGAGTTTGAGCTTGTCCGGAGAGTGGCCACCCCCCAGTTTGCAGTGCTAATTTCTTTTTAATAGGGCAACTCTTTGCAGACCTAGTGCAATCCCCTAATACAGCATTCATTCTTTCAAATGGTATCACTTTTCAAACCCTACTTTTTGAGCTTCCTCCCAATTGTGACTTGTAAACCTGCCACTGTTTCATTTTTCAAAGCTTTATATATTATCTATTATGTGTTCAAGAGTTTTATGACAAAGTGCCTGTCTATATTAATAATTTCGTATTTGAATAAAACGGAAAGATAACATTCCTCTGTGTTTTTAATATCTGGTTAAGAAAATTCAGAATTTTAGTTAAATTATCTGCATTTGAACATGCTGCGAAAGTAACTTCCTTCAAATATCAGAAGTTTAAAATTTTGGAAGGCTGCCATGGGAAAATAAAGACAAATCAATTGAGGCAGTGAGAAGCGAAGGGATGTAAGTGGACATTTTCAAGTTTTGAGTAAAACGCATATAAAGATTACATCCTAGTTAGGCTTTTATTGATTTTTTTTCTAAATCATGCCATACAGCAGCACCTACCAGGGCTACTAGTACTATCTCTTGCCTCAAGACAGAGGAGGGGTTCACCAACCATTTGTACTGGTTATCTCCAAATTTTTAATTTTGCCACTCGCATCCCTTTGATTCTCCCTATCTCAATTGTACACTGAATACATTTTCAGGAAGGTAATGTTGAATAAAAATCTTCACTAAATAACAAAATCAATGTTATTACAGCAAAAATATTACATATGCGTGGGGTTCGATTCAGATGCAAATTGAGTCCGCTTTGCAACTCCTTCACAAATTTCTATATTGTAAAACACAGCCACTTCACAAAATTTATCGCTTTAAAATTAGATCTCTCACAAATTTTCATTGGTAAAAAGTTCTTTCATCAGTTTTTAGCTCCACCAATTCGTAGGAAAATAAAATAGTGGTTGTTAAGCCTTTGCTTAGTTTATTGTCCCCATACATCAAAGAGCTACCTACCCCTTGGGTTTTGAACTCACTAAGTAACTCTAAAATCCCTGTCCAGAGGCAAGTATATGAAAATTGCCATGTGTGTGTGCCCAACTTTTATTAAATAACACTTGTGGTTGTTAATGAACATTGTTTCCTTACAATGCAACTAATTCTTCCTTCAAAGCAAACTTTCTAAGTCGTTGAAGCTCTTTTAAAATATTTTTGGGAATAAATATTTTAAATTAATAAAAATGTGGTCAAAGCTTTTGTGGCAAAGCAAGCCTTTGTGGTCAAAGATAAGAATAAATGTAGAAAAACAGAAGGTGATTTCTTTAATAATGATAAATACATGATTTGACGTGTACATAGATAATGAAATGGATCAATGCAAGATCATATATTTACATATAACTATAAAATTATTTTTAAAATGCCATTTTCATTTAGAAAATAAGATGCAATACTGAAATGATTTTTTTAAATGATTAAATAACTTTCGTTACCAAATTATTCATTATTAACAAGAATAGGCATACTGATATGCCTTCAATCAACACACATGCAATTGATTCTGTTCATTAAACTTTTGTTTCATTTTTCCATATTTCTTTCTATTCTTAGTATTTTTATAGTTTAATACACTGCCAGCTCAGTCAATTCCAGCCTAGGACTGCAGTTTCGTGCTTATTAACACTCATGAGCCAGGCATAGGAGTGACTGAGCTGGAGGTAGAAAACCTCTTAAAGAAGCCAAGAGTGCCAAACAAACTGGACCAGACGAGTGACTGAAAGTGTGTGCAGTTAATAAATACAGACAAACATCAAAAGAATTAAAATTATGTACCCATTTTTTTTCTGATTATATTTACAACAAGAAATGAACAATGAACATGATCAACAATTACAACTTTTGATGTAACACTACAATTAACATCAATGTTTACAATGTCTGTTGTGCAGCAACACTAATCAAAATCTTTTTCTTTAAAAAAAAGTAACAAATAATTGAATTCATAGAGAAGGAGGAGGATTTTTGTAAACATATGTATATTTGGGAACCCATCTTCAAAATAACTACTTCAGTAAGCAGTTTAAAAATGCTGAATTTTATAAACTATACAACATATTACTATTGAGAAGTATTGTAGAATTCTATGGAATGTTTGACATTACAATAAAGCTTTATTCTTTAAACCAAAAAAAGTTGATGAGCTCCCCAGAAATGTAAAGATCAGCAATTATGACAGGTCTTTTTGCATACTGTGCATCAGATAGTCGTTTATGATAAAATCATGAGGTACGCAACAGGATGACAAGGGGTTAAGGATGATTAGCTAAAAGGAAATTTACTTAAGGATGAGTTTTTGAATTTCCTTGTTTGTGGTTACACAAGACAACCAGAGTTTGTAAATGGGTAGTTCTCAGAAGGTGGGAACAAAAAAGTTAATTCTGAGCAATTTTGAAATTAGACATCAATTTTGTTTTTATTGCATAGTATGTACACCTAGAACATCATATACAAACATAAAAAGACAACAGGTATTTATAAAAATTAAATAAATAGCAAATTTAATGATCGGTCTGTAAGTAACCGATTTTGGATACATGTCCAATAGGTAAAATTTTGCAATGAAAAATAGAGGATTTATGAAGTACTTAAATGACTTTATAATATAATTTTGTTGTGGTTTCGTAGAATCCGAAAAAAAAAAACCCCCATCTATTTTGCCAGTGCAGGTGATAAAGTTGCCAAGACTAAAGCTGTTGGCGAAAACCAGAATTCCCCGCTGGTAATCCTTTGCTTATCTTACGCTGTGAGTTGTCACCAATCGGGGTTTGCTTGGCAATTTTTGTGCAAAGAGAGAAATATCTAAATATTAGAATATTGAAGAATTATTTATTAAATAATTGCTATTTAGATATCGATCTCTTGTTGTAATTTGAAAACATTTTATCCAAAATATCAGCAAAATAACAGACAATCAGGTTCAAAATGTTGCAAAGTTATGAGCTGCCGCCGTTTTATTTACTTAAACGCATTCGTTACAATCGAAACTTGTGTTTCTACTGTTATTTATGTAATGTTCAATGCATAACGTATTAAATGTGCTAAATACCAATGGATTAAAGAAATTAACATTTCTGTTTTATTAAGGTTACAAGACAGAAGATCATTTACAATAATGAATAAATGGACAGAATTATCAGCGTCTAGATTGTAACACAATTTGGACATCTCACATATATGTTTAAGAAAAATAGTTTTGCTTCAAAGATACTGCAAAACTGAAAACACTTAAAAATAATAAAAAATTGATTTTGAGGATCGAAAATACCTATAAAGTGCATAAATCATATATTTAGTTCTCAAAAAATAGCATTGTCCAGATCGTAACTTTTGGGCATAAATCAAACTTCCAACTTCCTTTTTTTTCTAAAATCGTTTACAAAATAAATAATATGTCTTTACTTTTGTAATTTGGAAAATATCATCAAAAAATTATTCAGTTTGAGATTCATAACCTTAATTTTTTTTTGAAACGTATGGACACAATTTAAAAAATTTTTTTTTTTTTTTGATGGTACATTTGCTCAGTTAACGTTTTGAATGTCCAAAAAAATTGTGCCTTTTAGCAAAGAAAATATTTTTTAAGGGTATTTGAAGAGCACTTTTTCCATAATTTATGTCAATTCTTGTCTCTATACAGTGTTATAATTTAACTCAATTTTTTTTGAGTTAATTAAAATGAAACTTATTTGGTGTTGAAGCTTCAAAGTTGAGCTCTGTGTTTGCTCCCACCTTTTGAGAACTGCCCAAATGGTATTTTCCAAAAAACCGAAAATATCCGATATTTTGAATTAGTGCAAATTTAAATCTTTAAATAGTTACTGGAACCTTCTAATCAGTGTTGTTTATTTTCTCATACTACTACAGTATAACCTTGATTTAACCATTGTCAAGGAACAGGAAAAAAATATTGTTAAAAAAGGAAACCATTAAATCGAGGAGCACGACATTCAAATGCAGTCAAATCCGAACCAGTGAAATGTATCAACAAATTGTAGAAATCGTTAAATCGAAGTTATACTGTATTATAATTTAAAGACTTAAAATGAATGTATCTTTCACTATTTACGTATAAATGTACATTTTATGTAATAATGTATGCACTTAACATAGTATTTATAATAATACAGTGAAGCACCGTTTATACGTTTCTCTTTTATACGTTTTCATCAAATGCACGTTTTTTAAATTGGTCCCTGCAGAGTCTAATACACATTAACGTACACCTATTATACGTTTTTTCATACGGTCTCTTCAAAAACGTATAAACGGTGCTTCACTGTATTTACAATCAATTAGGAAATGTGATAATTTAATGTTTTAAAAATAAAATATAGTATACTGATGCTGGCTGATGTATTAGGGATTGACCATAATATACATGTCCTAGGTAAAATTTTATAATTTTAATGTTTGCATTATATTTAATTTTAATTGAGTTATTTAGGCATAAGCTGCTTCACTCATTTTTCTCTTGTTAGCTACTTTTTAAAAATAAATAGTTCAGGTATGAAAAATTTGCATGCCGTATACAGCCATAAGATATTTTCTTTTTTTCTTTTTTCTGAGCAACTTGAATTTTGTATTAGACATTTTGAATCCATATATTAACGTTGTAACATTATTATAAATATAATTTCATTCTGCCTCATATATTGATATTTCATGTAAATATAGTATATTACTTTTTGGTTATCTTTAATAATAAATTAATAACACTAATATGATTAACACATATAATTTTATATTGCAAATATCATAGTTCAAAAAATAAATATTGAAAATATCATTTTCAAAATACAGTAAGCGCCGCTTAATGTGATTACTTTGGGACAGATACAATTTGATAACAATAACCAAAAAGAATCCAGGAGACACAAAATAATGATTTCTTTCCAATTAAGGTGTATTTATTTTGGCAACCTCAAATTAAAATCATAACGACTCAAATGAACGCAGTTTTAAAGTATAAATTATTAAATTAACAGAATGGAAATATCTGAATTATAAAAAGGCAAAGCTAAATTATGCAATTTTTAATCACATAGTAATAGTTGAAGTAAAATATGACCGTTATCCCTGACATTTGTAAACCAGTTTCAAAGCACATTCAGCTTTCCTATCTTTTCAGCATAGTTTTGCTTGTTGTTTAAATTTTAACTTAACTTCGCTTTGTTTTTAATCTCGACACAATTCTTTAATAGTTTACACAACAGTAGGGGTTTTATTTTCAATTCTTTAATAGTTAACATCAATGCCTGCAACATACAATTGCCAGCGACTGAATTTTTTTAGGTGCAAAGAAAGTTTTCTTGAGGGGAATCTATGATCACTGGGGGTGAACTTTCTGTAGCTTCATTCCTAGAAAAATTCTGAACTGCTTTTGAAAACCACAAAATGCTACACAGAAAGTTAGTCTCATCAGGGTTTGCCTAGGAACAAAACGGGGGGGAAAATTGAAAGTTTATGAAAAAATGATAACAATAAACGAAGACACTGATTACAATATCCGACTTTTTAAACGTGTGTTAACATACAAGTGTTCCGAGACTTCGTGATTCTGATAACATTAAGCGAATGATAACATTAACTGTAATCATATTAGGCGGCGCCTACTGCAAATATCGGATATATACCGTGAACCCTGTAAGACAACCAACTGTAATTTTTATAATTATTCTCTTCATTTAAAATAAATGAAATATTAAAACATCCATGATCAATTAAAAATATTAAAAACATTATAGAAAAGAAATGCAACAAAGGATTTTTGAAATAGGACTTTTTCTCTCAGATTCTTCTAATCTTCTGTTTTGACAGTAACTGCTCCTAAAATTTAAAATAAATTCCTAAGTAAATGAAAGTTAGAGGAAAAAAGAAAGGATTACTTAAGCACATAAAAATCAATTTAAAGAGAGAAGACAATAGCAATTAAGTCTGCATTTCACATAAATATATTGATGCAGTGAATACATGAGTTTACCCAAGAAAAAATGTTTGACATACAGCAGCATATTTGGCTATTTGATCAATAAATGGTAAGTAGTACACTCATTCATCTAATTAATTTTAGCCACATAATAAAATGCTTGAAAGATATTGCAAAACATTTTTTATATAATATCTACAGACATGACCCTGAAAGGGTTATACAAATAAAAAGAGAGGTTCACATTGGCTGCTTTGCATTTTTTATGAACTTGCTACCAACTGTAGGCACTAGTCTTCCACAGCACGTGGCATCATGCAAGGCCAGATTAAGCCATGGGCACATCGTGCACGGGTCCAGGGCACAAAAGTCTGGGAATAGGGGCACCAAATCTGTAACTTTTTTCTTTCTAATTGGGCTGCAGAGGAGGCCCTGCCTTTTACGGAGCTAGTGTGATCCCCGGCATAGCAACCACTCTTTCACCTGGCCACTATCAGTGGGATTGCCAGTGCCACGAGAATTTCGATCCCCAGTTTCCCCACTAGATGAAGGCACCTGAGCTCTATTTGATGCAAACAGCACCAGAAATTTTTAATTTTGCCAAGAGATACCCCATGCCAAATGAGTATTCGAGGGATCTTTTACATGTTACATAATCATACGCCATGGAGGCTATCGATTTTCTACATCTTAAAAATTCACCGACTGGAGCCAGGATTGAACCTGCGCTTTTGGGCATCAGAGACCAGCAATTAACCACTACATCACTCTGTAACTAAAGTTTAGAAAAAATTCATACCTCCCTATGGCAAAATATAAAAATTAAATCTGGGGGGAAAAATATGAAAAGCTTTAATTTTATTTGCAAATTTCAAAATGATTCCAAGTTTAACACTATATTTATCCTATTGTTACACTTAAAATTTATATAAAAGCTACTTTTAATGTTTACTACTTACTGAAACCAGGAAAATTTTTTACAACATCTAATATTTTGATGAATATTCAATTATTTATTACACATATCACTTCTCATATTATTGCAATGAATATAGTACCTATGTTTTATTTTTGATAATATACAACATCGTCAAACTTAGCTTGATTGTGGTAATACATAAATATCAAAATATTTCATAGCAAGTGTCTTCAACCTATAGCACAGGAACAGATTTCGTCCGGCCCTTGAAAAACTTACAGATTGAAAAAATGAATGTTTTTTTAGCTCTAGGTGTCAGACTTACCTTTAATTTGCCAAATTTGGCGCTAATTGAGATGCCAGATTATAAAATCTAGGATGACAGATTTTGCAAGTGTAGATTTGAATTAAAAAATGTGTTACTTTAAGCCTCAGCCATGAGACACCGTGAAATGGCTCCTCAGAATATTCTAATCTGATAGCAGCTGTGTGAATGCCAGGAAAAAAAAACAGGACAGATGAGCACATTATATAAATAACAGCTGTGAAATGAGTAACCTGAGTGTTATAACAATGAAACTCGCGCCACGGTATGATAATTTGATATGTTTTGGTAATGTTTAACAAGCAGGGAAAGGCATTATTGTGACAAGGCTGAATTGGATCCCGTAACTTAACTGTTTTACAGGTAAGGCAGTGTCATTTCAGAGGAATGAAGAAACAAAAAAACGGTCAACAATAAACGCTACCTACTGGAGTTTAGGGTGAATCCACTGGAGTTAGGGTTACAATTTCAACTATCAAAATATCATCAAACAGGCAATGGCTTCATTCAAATGTAGAAGAGTAGAAGTAATTTTCACCAGTTATACCTTAACGACTTTTTTCTAGTACTTTAATAACATAGATTTTTCTTCCTTTGGTTTTTTTTCTTTTGATTTTTAAAATAATGCAGGGGAAAGTGGGGAAAAACCACACCTTTAACCTTTGAATTAAAATTAAAAGAATTTTAGAGAAATTTCTATGACAAAAATTAATCAGCATACTTTTTTATGCATTTGAGAGGCAATCTTCTGTGTTTTGCAAATGTTGATGCACAGAGCTTTGTTTTCAATTGATATTTTTTCACCCTCTGCAAAATGTGCCTTGCCGCATGTAATATAGTCTGCATTGAAAAGAGGGTAATTATAAAGCATGTAAGGTAGGTGCGGGTAATAAGGCCTTTGAAATTAAATAAAAACTATGCACCCAAATCATCAAATTGTAATATTACTTAAACATACAGATAAATTACTAAAAGAAACTAACACAAAATTGTTACTTTTGCCGAAACAAGCATAAAATTTAATTTTTTTTGTAAACGTTGTCAATAGGCCTTTTTATACTATGGTAGGGTAATAAGGCCTAAGAATTTTAACAATTATAAATACCCAAAATAAGCTTCATACATTGGTAATTGAGATAATTATAATATATATGCATTAATCATGCTAAAAGTCTTCAAAGTAACAAAAAATCTTTTTCAACAGCCCTCAGGGAACTCAAATTGTCATAGACTGCCAAACTGATGCATTCCTTACACTACTTGCCGCATTTTGGACACAGTCCCATGTCATTCATCTTATCTTCTTCACAAGTATGACAGCAGCAACTAGCATCGCTTTCTATGATTTCCTTCTTGGAGGATTTACGTCTTTTTCATTTTCTTCTCTTTCTTGTTTTTGTCAAACAGGTCTTTGGTGACTGGAGTTCCCTGATAATTGATGGCTTTTTTCATAATTTACTCTGGTGAAGGCATAGGCTCCTGAAATGCTGTACTTTTTAGTTGAGCAAGAGGCACATTGTCTTCTTCATCGTCCGAAGAAGAACCGTTAATCATGTAGGAAAACCTTCAAGAAGTTCTGCTTGGGGTCTACTATAACACTGAACCAATTAGTAAACAGTCGTAACACAGAAAAACGTGTCTGCAGTGTTCCTGCACATTTGTTTTTTTTGCTTTTAAAAATTATTTATGTTTAGCGAACTAGACCTATAATGAATAAATTTGTATAATTTGTTTTAATTCCAACTTGATAAGTCATACCTTTTATTTATTCATTTTTAATTTAAAAAATATTATTTTTGCAAAATTTTGTAGTTAAATTTCAGCAGGAATTTAGTTTAAAAACTATTATATGGACAAGGAGGTCTATACTACTATTGCAATAAGTTCAAAATTCATCGGTGTGTGTCAGTGGTCCTTCTTTCAACATAATTGGTACTGGGAAACTCGGCCGAGTAGTGAAAGGCCGAGTTACTCGGTACTCGGCCGAGTAGTAAAAGGCCGAGTACTCGGTACTCGGCTACTCGGCCAAAGTGCTACTCGGTACGTCTCTACACTGAACCAATTAGTAAACAGTCGTAATTACTTATAAACATCCATAACATATTGAAAAAGATTCAAAATAAGATGTAAAGCTGACAAACATTGTTACAAAAGCAAAGGAGTATTATACAGTCTATAATCGAATTTAGTAGGCCTTATTAGCCGCTGACATCTTGTATAAAGAAACATGTGAAAGTACAATAACTGGTTCATATATATTATTCCAACATGAAAGATTGATATAAGCTTTAAAACAGAAAACTGCAGTGCAAAACCATAGATAAAAGTGTAATATTACAAAACATATTTACGATTCAGTTGGACGATTTTTTATTATTCATGTTGCAGAACTGCTCCCTACAAACGAATCACGGCACACTGGTCGAAACCAGCGAGCAATGTGGAGCGAATAACATGAAGTACCATCTATGAGTGGTAGCTATCTACGAGTGCATCTTTGAGTGACTACAAATATTTTTAAATGTATTTTTGTAGTATAGCCCTTATTAGCTGACAAGCCTTAATACCCGAACCTAACTTATATGCAATATTTTTGCAATTTTGTTCAAGCCTGTCATTTCTAATTTTTTCAGGAGGCAAACGGTATATATTCAATGAATATTATATTGGAAAAAAAAATAAATAAAATAAATTGCCCACATATTCCTGTAAAAACAATAACCCTGATTTAGTAACATTGATTTGATTATCAAATGTGGTATCAGAGAAACTTGCATTTTCAATTGCCTGTCACTTTAAATTACTAGGAGCTACATAACAATAAAATTAGTACTTGATGCACATTTGATAAAAGCAATAAGTGAGTTTTATCCTAACAAACACGTCAATTTTTAACCAGCTAAGATTCCACTACTTACTGATTTTTGAAGGAACATTAATGGGTTCAAAATAATTTATTCAAAATTTTTCAAAGATTTTTAGTTTATGCACTATAAAAAACTATAAAGTTAATATTTAGAATAATATAAACCTTTCTTTGGAGAAGAGGAATAGGAATTTGCTTTGCGCCTCTTCAGTTCAGTCTTCTTAATTCTTCCATTTGAGCGTTTTTGTAAATTAAATTTTAATTTTTTCAATCTTCTTTTGCAGCAATCTATAAAATTCAATTATATAAATAAAAAAGATGCAGTACAGATTTTAAACACTCCCCCCCTTCAATAGTCGCATATTTGAAACGAAGAAACATCTTTGGGGAACAATGTAACATGGGCAAACACATTACACTAAATGCACAAAAGTACAGAAATGTTTTGGAATTTTAAGGAACCCTTTTTTCCAACATGAATTTTTCTGCTAATTCATTAATTAGTAGTTTCATTTACAACAGGCAAAATTTAATGCTCATTAGATTCTCAAGTAATTTACTACTTAACAGTTTTTCCTTAGTAAAATACTGCAATAACAGAAGCAGGAGTGTAAAAAGGACATTTGGGAGGGGCCAAGCCTGATATTATGAGAATTTCTCAATTTTGAGTTTGACAATATTAAAATCTGTATCCGTAGTTGGTGGTTTTAAATTTATTTTAAGAGGGGACAGAGTCCCTTTGGCACCCGCCTCAAATACGCCCTTGAACAGAAGCATCTAAAAAGAACTAAAAATGTTCTCTTAAATTATTCAGTTTTTTCTTGACAGGAATTCTATAATATATTTTAGCTCAAGGTTTCTTTCGGTCACAGTTGCTTTATTAATCACTCTTTTTACTACTTAAATCCTCTATTGTTTCACATCTTTTCTTTTGCCAAAGGACTTTACATCCTTAACTTTTCTGCATTGAAAAAGTCACAAAACATGGGTTGAAGTCACAAAACATGGGTTGGCAATTTAATGCATTTAATAAGTTGTTTTTAGTAAGGTTAAGTTCAGTGATTCTCCCAGCCACTTCTAGGAGGGTGCTTCACCCTGCCCCTTTTAAGGCAATCTTTGATGCCCTCTTTTTGGTATCTCTTGATGTGCCCTTCAGAGGCGCTCCAATGCAGGGACGTAACTAGGTCATTTTCGAACAGGGGCAAGACCTCGTTTCGGCGCCCCCTCCCCCATACAAAACAAACAAAGCAAAAAAAAAAAAAAAAAATCCCCAAGAGACTTCATAATGTCAACACTAGCGCAAAATTAAAAATTTGGAGATAAGCAGTGCAAATGGTAGGGGAACCCCCTCTTCTGTCTTGGGGCAAGAGATAGTACTAGTAGCCCTGGTTGGTGCTGCTGTACAGCATGATTCAGAAAAAAAATCAATGAAAGCCTACGTAGGCTATACGCGTTTTACTCTAAACTTGAAAATGTTTTGAGTGAAAATTAAAAATGAAAAATAAAATTTGGAGATAACTAGTGCAAATGATAGGGGAACCCCCTCTTCTGTCTTGGGGCAAGAGATAGTACTAGTAGCCCTGGTTGGTGCTGCTGTATAGCATGATTTAGAAAAAAAATCAATGAAAGCCTACCTAGGCTATACGCGTTTTACTCAAAACTTGAAAATGTCCACTTGCATCCCTTTGCTTCTCACTGAGTCATATGAGCCAAGGACGAATTTCACACAAAATGCATTTGCAATTTATACATGTCTTGTAATGTAACTTTTCGTTACACCGTGATGGAGTATTCTTTAACCAGTAGAACAAATAGATAAATAACATTCCATTTGGTATCATTTTTGAACCGTTTCACCACTAGATGCCTTATTTGAATTAGGCAGTGATAAAGGAGTCCACTGCCAGTAATGATATGAGCCTTATAAATGCGACATCTGAGAAACAGTTAATAGAGAAACAGAAACCTAATGTGCTTCAGATCAAAACTCTTATATGTTTTCAGTGCGCTTCCGTTCAAGTTATTTTCATTTACAGTGCAACTTCATTTTTCCGAACTAGCGCGGACAAAGGCAATTCGGATAACGAAAATCCGGGTAATTTGTAAAACAAATTCGTAAATAAGCAGACTTATCTTTTATAACTGCAAAAAACGCTGTAGCAAAATTACGGGAACTAAAATTACATAGGATTGTTACTCGCAAACACTTAATCATTTATAGTTCAGCTGCTGTGGGTTGTGATGGTGTAGGAATGACACTCCAAATATGCCATGTTGTTTATAAGATGACTATAATTTATTGCACGTCCTATGCAGGAGTTGTGTATTTAATCAAAATAAAGAGCAAATATTTGGTACATTGACAGTTTCGTTCCGGCTATCATAATTTAGAATTATATCATTTCAGTGAATATATTTTTTAACTTTAAAAATTCGATCTGGATAAGCCGGAAATCTGGATAAACGGGAGCAAGATAAACGAGGTTCTACTATAATTATAACTATGCATCAAAGTTCAATAAGTTTAGAGTCGTAAAAAATAGCTGATTTCTGACACATTGATTGACGTTGATGATTTAAGCATTGTTTAAAACATTGCGTGGGTAGAAAAAATGTATTGAAAATAAGTCGAAAATTTATCGTTTTAGTTCAAAATAACCCTAGTATTTTCTAGAGGAAAATTGGCAGCCTCCCGAACTTTAAATTGAATCTCAATTATCATAGTGCGAAATTTTTTTCCAAGAATGAGAAAAATTATAAAATTCAACAAATTTGTATTACAGCATTCAAATTATATAAACAATGCCTTACCTACTCTCCTAACGTCTTTAGCAGTTAACCACGATGATAAATAAGATGATGATTGTTAGGGGCCTCTTTTTCGTGGTCTTTCGCTTTTTCGTGGTCTTTCGCTCTTTCTGAATTCAGCTTCAAATAGTTTTTTTCGACATATCTTAAAATTGATTTAAAACTATACAAGATGAGTAAAAAATATCCTGAGAACGGAGTAAAAAGCAGAAAAAAAGTTCGTGGTACGAGCTAGAGAAGATACTCTTTAGAGAATGGTTCTAGTGGACAAAGATATTGGCTCCAATTCCTAAGCCATGGGCTACAGCCAAGGGAACAGTGTAACTATTTTCCCTCAGGCCCTTGGGGTGAGGTAGACAAATTCTCGTCATTGTAAAAGCTGAGAGAAAGACATCATGTTGACAGCTTTATGACGTTTAATTGTAGAAAAAGGACATTTGAGCATTTCCCCTGCTGAGTATTGGTGTGTACTTCCCTCAGCTTAGCTCCCATATTCCACCTCCCAGAGGAAAATTCTTAGATAAGATATAACAAGTATTGGTCACTCTGAGAAAACACATTAATGCTATTTACTGCGCCCTCTTACTCTTTCTCTCTCTGTCTATCCTTCCCTTTTCTTTATCCACATTAAACCATGCAAACTTTCTGCCAGCGCCTGCACAGAGTTTTTTTTTTTTTTTTTTTTGGGGGGGGGGGGGGGGGAGTGGCTTCTGATTACTTGTCCTTTTTTCAAAAATTAAATTTAAGCATTTATTTAGTCAGTTTAGCGCCCCTAAAATCTGGCGCCCGGGGCACGAGTCCCGTCTGCCCCCCTCTAGTTACGTCCCTGCTCCAATGGGAGGTCACTGTGATTTCCCAAAAACTCTTTATTCAGCAAATTTTGTCTGACTGCAGAGAATTTGGTGACATGATTGCAATTTTAAATTCCTAAATGTCTATTTTTATTAGGCGTACAAATGTGACAATACTAGTGACACCTACGAAAAACATCAATGGTATTGATATTCAATACCAAAAACAACATCAAACTTTTTATGCGCATTTCAAGTCTTGTGAACTGAAAGAAATGATTTTTGGGAAAAGTGAATACATAGCTAGTACTTAATACTTTGGAACTGTTGAAGCAAAATCAATAATAATAACAATAACGGTTAAAAAATTCAAAAAAATACTTAATTTTCAATCAAGTAATGAAAAGTGAGTAACTCATGCACCAATTTTCATATTTTTATGTATTTTCTTTTCTTGCTCTGACTCCATTTTCTATCGGAGATGCAAAAAGTTTGCAGGCATAAGGCAATTTTATGCCTACTCTATGTGTTATTGGATTTTAGTTATTTTTTTTTCTCTTGTTATTTAAATATTCTAGCATTAAAGTTATACATTAAGCATTGTTTCAATGATACACAATCTATCTCAATAAATCTTAAGTAATCAAGCAAATTAGGTAGGAAATAAAATTTTAGTTGAAATACATATGCTTTTTGGACCATTTTGAAACACAAAAGACGGAAAAATAATGATACTTGAATAAATAAAAAAAGAGATACTTGGATTTTTAGAAAAACTTAGTTGGTCTGCCTTGTATAAAGACTTACCTAATAGTAAAGCTGCATTGATTTAAAAAAAAAAAAAAGAAAAGAAACTATTTAGCAAACTTGCATTACCTTAAAAAATATATAAGTTTCTAAATTTATTAAATCTGTAATTTATCTATAAAGCTTTTCTAGTTACTTAGCATCAATTAGATTTTACTATGTGCACTAATATGTAAAATTTATGAAAACATTTGGGGGAAAACGATAAAGATTTAAAAAAAAAAACCATTTGGTTTAAACCAACGTGGTTTAAAATAAACAACCCTGTTTTTAATATAAAAAACATTGAAAATCAACGTAAACTAATTAGATAATTTCATAAACACCATTTAATGTTCTACTTAAATAACGCAAAATCTAAAACAATGCGAGCTAATGCATTTACAATATCTGTAAAAGAATACAGAATTTACAATATCTTTAAAAGATTATTAGCATTAATATATAAAGGAAATACTTGGATACTAAACTTTGCAGCATTTTAGATTTTGAAGTCTTTTACCATATGAAATATTAAATACTGTTTAGAAACATTTTAAATTGAACTAATTAGACTAGTCAACAAAAAAGAACTTTTGGCTGCATCCTGGTTTTAAATAGTCAATTCCTACTAATTTTGGGTTGAGAAAAACAAATATGGTAATGGATTTTTTTTTATTAGCTCTTGTTTTCAAGATACATAAAAGCTTCCTGGAAAAAGATGCACAGCAACCACACATCAATTTAAAGGTTTTGTTAAAAAGGAAAAAAAAAATCATGTGCAATAAATATTATTAAATAGGTCCTGTTTTAATAAACAATGCTTATTTTTT
This sequence comes from Uloborus diversus, assembly GCF_026930045.1. Classification (NCBI taxonomy): domain Eukaryota; kingdom Metazoa; phylum Arthropoda; class Arachnida; order Araneae; family Uloboridae; genus Uloborus; species Uloborus diversus. The sequence continues at coordinate 23,458,557 of NC_072734.1, read as the reverse complement.
GGAAAGTAGTGGTTGCTTTTGGCTAATTGCTATAAACGCTTCATTTTCGAATGCTTTTTGTACGACAAAGAAGGATCATCTCTTGTAACAGTTCAGTAGCATTTGGTGAGCCTTAACTCAGCACAATGACCCTGATATCTGCATTCCATTGTTAAATATATTTTGGGGAAACCTTTCTTCATGCTCAAGCTTGAGTATTTAATCTGAATACCATGGAAGAAGTGAACAAAATCGAGTTTCAGAGACACATCATTCATCAATGGTCACAAACTTCCGAAGGTCTTGTTTGACCAACTTTTTTTAGTTCTCGTCTTCTCTGCCTCTTAGAACTTGCAATTACACTTAAAGGCTTCTTGGGTGTTTTTTTTTTCTCCTCTCGTAATTTCTTTTGAAACAGATTTTTATTTGAAGGGTCGTTGAAAATTCTCTCTTTAACATTAGCTTCAATACAATATCTTGGAAATTTCCCTCTAAGGTATTGGAAAATTGTCTTTGTTCACAGCTTTTACGAAGTTCTTCATTGTTCCCAGCAAAATGAGCATGGGTGGAAGCAGAAATGGGCTACAAGAGGCTGATTTTTAGCATTTCTCTTCCCAGAATTTAAATTTCTTGAAGTCCATTTCGGTTTTCATGTAGTGAGATTTTCTATCCCAACCTGCGGTAAAAGTTTAGAAGACAGTCAGTCCATGGGGGTGTTTCTTTCTGCTAGGAAAAAAGAGCATTACTGAGAACTCACTAGCCTAGTTGGAAAAAACTAGAGCTAATCTCAACTTTTTATGGCAATTTTCGTGTTTAGCGAAGCAACATACTTTGGAAATAGCTATTTTTGAGCCGGATGCATATTTGGTGTTGACTAGTTTCATTGTAATTGTAGCTTAATAAGGGTAAAGATTAAAATGTTGGAACATTAGGGTTTTGACATGATTCTTTACCATGTATATGAGTTATAACAATCATAAATGATGAAAGAAACTAAATCAATTTATGCAGAATTTAAAATCAACATAAACAAAATTCGTCATTTACAATATTAATTTGCTTTTAGAATGATTTATTTTCTTTTTAAATTGACAATTATACCTCTAATGTAATTAATTTAGGATTTCATATGGAAATGCATATTTTACAGCTATTTTAAATTTTTCATTGAATGAAAATGACATTAAAAATTGAAAACCAGACATTCAGTATTCAGTCAAACATTCAGTTCTAATTTTAACCAAATATTCGGTAAAATATAGTATTTGGTGCATTACTAATCATTATTAAATAAAAGATTAGTATTAAGGGCATAAAAATAATAAATAGAGAGATAACCTTGTATGCATGGTGAAGGATGTGAAGTAAAAGATGCATCAGATGACACAGAAGATGATTCAACACCTACAAATTGAAAAATGTTAATTACATGCAGATAGTTGTAAACAAAGGCAAGTACAAACACCTAATACAGTAGACCCCTTGTTTTACGCGGTTTTACGATTTTGACACCTTTATTTTATTTTACACGGATGCAGCAATGCAAACAAATAAAAATTTCCCCTCTTTCAAAATCCAAACTCCTAAAGATTGCAAATCAACAGCATTTTGGCGTGCTAATTATCAAGCTTGTGCCACTGGAGACATTTTATGTGATTGGTTCCAGAGCTCTTTCTAGAAGTAAAGTTATTAAACTCACACAGTTCAGAACTCACTAGAAGAAGAGCTTTTAGGAGTGACAAAGAAGGCAAAAAACCAACAAGGATACCGACATTGGTGACATACAACCAAAAAGGTTCACATAGAAAATTTTGAGACATCCTCTTTATAAACAGAACACAAAATTAAATCATATTTTCTTTATGCATGTTGTGCATAAAAGTCGATATAAGTACACATTAAACTTATTATACAATTAGTCATCATTAGAATGAAATATTTTGCTATCTACGGAACCAAATTCCTATTTTAACACTAGTATTAAGTATCAATTTACTAGGTTTCAATTTACACAGCACCTCTGTGGAACGTAACCCCCGCGTAAAACGAGGTTCTACTGTACTAACACAATGCCTGATATAGAAAAGTAAAAAAATAAAGCCTGTATTTCAAGTAAAAAGCCCAAATCCAAAGAATATTTATTACCCATGTATACACAAACTTGTGGGCTAATTTTAGTTTGTTTGGGGAAAAAAAAAATATTTCAGGTATATATATATTTTTTCCAAACAAAAGATGCTCCGTTGCATTTCAAAAATAAAGAAAATAGGCAAAAATAGGATTACAAAATACAGTAATATGACAAATTGAGTCAATTAGCAGTCAATCATTAGACTAGACTGCAAAAAATAATTAATCTTTTCTTCATAAATATTGCAAATAAAGGCACAAACTTTCAACATATTAAAAAAATTATGATGTTTTAAAGTTTTGAAAAGAAAAAAGGAATGAAACTTCACTGGTCCCATGGATTACTAAAACTTATATCTGCTGGTTTCATGGATGTTTTTGTGCTATGGGACAAGTTGCCCAGTTAATTTCAAGCCCTGTAGTATTATAGCAATAAAAAATATAATAAATCCATCTTTTTTTTTTTTTTGCATCAAACTCCTCCTACAAAAATAATGATAAGACTGGCTTTCAATTTGATTTCAGCATGCAAAAAATATACCAAAAACATTCAAACTTAGGAGGCAGCATTTTCATCAAAGGCTAGTGTAACAGAGCAGCTGAAATAGACAAAATAACAAAAAAGTTAATTAATTTTAAGAATTATTGATCTTAGGATGGATTTTTTGCCAACATCATGAGATTTTTTTGAGCCCCATTTTGGGTTTTGCAAAAAATCCCATTAGCAACCTTGATGAGGAGCTACAAATGATGTTACACTTGAGGGGGGGAATAACAAGAAATGTGGCATAATGCATTTTGTTTATGAGAACATGAAAAACTTTCAACATTCTCTGCTAAATTTATGGACAGTTCCTAATAACCCATTTAGTTTTAACAGGGCTCCCAACACATTTTAGACACAGAAAAGAGTCAAAGACACATTCAATCAAAAAGGGGGCCTAAAGTGGACCAGTTAGGATTAAAAAGAGGATCTTGGAGGGACCAGTCATAGTTAAAACCCGAGGAAGCACCCAAGGCAAATGATCTGTATGCTGCTAAATTCGTGAAGATGATTCGTTAATTAACCATAATAATTTTTAATAACACACTTCCATTATCATCATCTGTACAATTGAAATTTTTATCCATTTAATTGTATTATTTACACATTTGGTTCGGGGGGGGGGGGGGAGAGTAAGGACGGATACAAGGGAGGGGCGATGAGCTCAATCGCTCCTCATTTGAGGGACTCAGCACCGGCAACGTCTCGGAATTGAAATGCTAAATGCAATTTTAAACGACTTTCAGGATATTCAGTAAGTTACTGCCCTATAGCCTGGGCTAAGGCAGAAATACATGAAATACATCACCAGCTCAGTCAATTCCAACCGAGGACTGCAGTTTTTCTTGCTTATTAGCACTGATCAGCCTGGCATAGGAGGTGACTGTGCTGGAGGTGGAAAATTTCTTAAGGAGCCAAGAGTGCCAAACAAACTGGTAGCTAACATAGAATTAGCACTGACCAGACGAGTGACCAAAGCAGTGATTCGGTTCAACTCAAAGATTGAAGGCAAGGCATGGTATATTCAGCAAGTTACCGCCCTATAGCCAGGACTAAGACAGAAATACATGAAATATGCTGCCATCTCAGTCAATTCCAGCCGAGGACTGCAGTTTCGTGCTTATTAGCATTCATCAGCCGGGCATAGGAAGTGACTAAGTTGGAGGTGGGAAACCTGTTAAGGAAGCCAAGATTGCCAAACAAAACTGGTAGCTAACACAGAATTAGCACTGACCAGATGAGTGACCAAAGTAATGGTTTGGTTTAACTCGAAGAATGAAGGCAAAGCATGGTATATTCAGTAAGTTACCGCCCTATAGCCAGGGCTAAGGCAGAAATACATGAAATACACTGCCAGCTCATGCCAGGCTGATGAGTGCTAATAAGCATGAAACTGCAGCCCTCGACTGAAATTCACTGAGCTGGTGGTGTGTTTCATGTATTTCTGCCTTAGCCCTGGCTATAGGGCAGTAATTTAATGAATATATCATGTCTTGCCTTCAATCTTCGAGTTGAACCGAACCATTGCTTCGGTCACTCGTCTGGTCAGTGCTAATTCTATGTTAGCTACCATTTTGTTTGGCATTCTTGGCTTCCTTAAGAGGTTTTCCACCTCCAGCTCAGTCACTTCCTATGCCGGGGCTGATGAGCGCTAATAAGCACGAAACTGCAGTCCTTGGCTGGAATTGACTGAGCTGGCGGTGTATTTTATGACTTTCAGGATGTTAAGGAAAGGGGGTTACAAAATATTCTCCTGGAATTATTACGATATTGAAGTTATTAAAACGGCAATTTTGGAAAACTTTTGGGAAAGGAAAAGGAAAGGAATAGATCTGGGACCCTTTTAGGCTCAATCTCTAATCTTTAGTTGATTTATAAAAATGATGTTGCAACCCCATACGTATGTGAAATTAGATACATAGTAAGAAGTTAGTAAAAAAATCAATCGCCCACCCCCTTGGAAAATTTCTGGATCCGTTCGGGGGGGGGGGGGGGGGGGGCAAGCAAGCGCAAGCATGTAGTTAACGATCTTACAGAGTAATTTTAATTGAAAAATAAATTTTCTACTAATAAACTAACAGGCAAAAACTGGCTGATTATAAATAATCTGTTAAGTAACCAACAACTTTAAAGTTTCATTAAAGTTAAATGAAACTTTAAAGTTGTATGGGGTATGAGTTTTAAGCTCAGAGATCCCCACACCTACAAATTGCTTGGTTTATCATTTTTAATAGCTGAGATAAATCTGAGCAAGTGCATCCCTGAGGAAACTTATTGAAAACAGAATGACATTAACAAGAGGAAGGGAGGGGTTAAAAATGGCGAAAAAAACGTGTGACATCATTCATACACAGCTCCTAATAACACATACAACTTGAATGAGAAACTAACCCATCTTAACTAGTTCATCTTTCACAAAGGAAAGAGGAATCTGCTGAGAAGAATCAAGACCACTTCTTTTTCGTTCTAAAGTAGATATCAGTGGAGAATCTGCTGGTTTAGAATCGTCGATTTCTGATTCTTCTTCAGATTTACATTCTGTAAGTTGTACATCGGAGTCATAGTCTATATCAGGACAATATAGTAATGAATGTCCTTTCCGTCGAACAAGCACAACAAAGTTTTCTCACTGTAAATTTAAAAGGTGGATGATTTACAAATTCTGAAACATATAAGTCAGTCTCTGTACCAGGTAACAAAAAACTTATTTCACATTTGCTACTAATAACATGAGAAAACACACTAGAGTTTGGGGCAACACTTAATTTGTGTATTTCAAGCACAGTTCCAAAGGATCGGAAGATATCTTTTAGCTGATCGTTAGAAATAAAAGGATAAACACAATGGATTACAAATGTTTCCACCAGCGGAAGTACTCTAATTTGAGCACCTAATAGGTTCACTTTAGTTTGAACTAATTTACAAACTGAATCTACATCTGTCAAAAAAAGAATGAAAAAATTGTTGAAATTATCTGCCATTAAAGCATTGATTGAGCTTGGTAAAACGTAATTTAAGAGATCGTTAAGAAGATCACTCTCCGAAATCTCAGAAACATCCAATCCCAGTAGTTTCACAGCATATTTATTTGAAATTTTATCTGAAGAATCTGGACAAGAAGCAGCAGTTTTACTGCCGATAAGATCCATCATATGAATTAATGTTAAAAAAGCAATTGAAATAAGGATTCTTCCAACAACATTAATTCGTCAAAACTTGGTCCGTCAATGTACAAATAAACAAGTTTTAATATTTTGATACGCCGAGTTGCCAACTCGAGTGGTTAAATTCAGGTCAGGTGCGCAGCTGGGCGCCGAAAATTAAGCTCCAAAATTCGTAATTTGTGCTGCCATCTAGTGACAAGCTGTACAAGTAGTTAATACATGCACTAAAGTTTCGAACACAAATTTCTTTATTTTCCGGGGGAGAAAAAATAAATGTATTTGGTTTCAGTCCATCAACCTCTGAATCAATATTTGAGGAACGAATAAAAATTTTAGTCAATTTTTCTCTCATTCATATTTTTAACAACCAGCATTAGATTTCATTCATTTTTTTTTAAATTCCAAATTCTCAATAAATTTTCTATTTAAGTATAAAGTCCTTAAAGTGCAACTTCATTATGCCAGTCAAGCATATATTTTAACGTAAGGTGAATTTTATGCGATGTTTCTAATCAATTATGTAACTTGTATGTAATTAAAGTAAAAAAAAAAAATAAAATAAAAAAACAAGCAAAACCTCAGAATCCTTTGTGTGTATTAAGATTGCACACTTTATCGGAAAAAAATACAAAATGCTTTCATAAGAGAAAATTCATATTGTCTCTAAATTCTAGGCAGGCAGCAATTTACCCCTGTCCAGCCTGCCCCTCCCCATTTTTAAAATTTTATATCATGCGGTGACATAAATATATCATTTTCTATTTTCAGCATGCTTCAAGGTCCTTTTTAAAAAATTTTTTAAGATCATTTTCCGACGATTTCAAACGCTATTTAAAGAATATTATATCCTTCTGAAGTGAAGGAAACTCTAACCACATGCCTCCATACAGAGGAGTAGCGCTTTAAATGCCCTGTTGATGAAGAATTAGATAATGTTTTTATGTATAAATTTTACAACAATGCAATGTTTTATACACTTGTTTATCACTTTATTGACTTACAATTCATGATTTGAAATTTTTAATCGGCCAAAAACAGATTCAATTTGAGTTTGAATATTTATTTATTTTCAAAACAAAACTCTTTCGAAAAACTTTGATGCATTTGAGAAAACTCTGGCCATTGATTGATTGTGCAACATTTTTGTAATTTAAATAGAAACACTTTGTATTTTATTATTATTATTTTCTCTGCCAATGATATATTTCTATTGGTGCATTTGGAAGTCATGTCATCTCAGTTGGGATTGGTTCAAAAATCCGTATAGCAATAGAGGGATGACGGTTTCACTGTATCTGGTGTGCCGATAATCGCAAGGAAGTTTCTGTGAGATATTGAAGTTTTTATTGTATTAAATTAATTAGTTCATATATTGCTTAGTTTGCCACAAGAATTGCTGATGAATCATAATGCGGTGCGTGAATTTCTGTATATAATGGATACCGCTTGATGTCAATAAATTAGGCTTAGCGTAGAAATCAGATCCAATTAAATGTTATGAAAATATTGTTTGCTATTTGTACATCTCCGACTGCACTGCCGTATTGTTGAAAACATTTTGCAACAGCTAAATCGTAAATGCAGCGATCTGTTTATTTTTTGTGCCCCTCGCCTGTTACGAAATTACTAAAACTCAATTATAATCGATATCGTCGTTCAAGATGCTTGAAAACTGCATAATGTTTCCGTATTTATATCTTTTTGGCTGTACCAGTTTATTATTCTGAAAATTTAGTCTGAAATATGTCTTCCAGTCTGGAATTAATCTTAGCGTTGTGATGTGTAGAGAACTTAATCTTCTACTGCCTAAAATAAGAAAATAAATCTAACACTTTTCTAATCTCATTGGATCATTTAAATTCAGAAAGCCATGACTTCTGCCCATCCTGGAGCAAGTTTGACTGGTACATTGAGTGCTACTCCTTTCGTGGATAAAATCGATCCTTTCAAGAAAGGATCTTTAAAAAGGAAGCCGAAAAAGTCACAAGGATCATCTAGGTATAGGTCAACTAATGATGTTGAGCTGCAAGCACTGCCCCTGCTCAAAGGTAAATGATTTTTTGCAGTATTTATTCACTTCTGTCTCAAGTTCTACGTTTGTAGTTAGGGCTTTATGTATTGCCTTTTGTATAAAAATTTGAGGGATCAATAAATGAAGAAATTAAGTAAATTTTAAATTGCATCTAGACTGAAACTCAGCATTTGGAAACTTTTATTTACTTTCCTTTTGTCTGTTATAAGAAATTTATTGCTCTTAAATATTAATGTGGCAAAGAGCTTGCTACTGTTAGTGGAATAGGTTTTTGTGACTTCTAATTGTGTCTTACCACAGGCTGCCCATCATTTGAAATTTTTCCGGGTGGGAGTCGGAGTGGGGCAAAGGTTGTATGCTCAATCCAAATTTTGTCAGAAAACAACTAAAGCCATGCCCCACTATGTAAAAGCATTTTTTCTGGGGTGGGTGAGCCTTTGACCCTCCCCCCCCCCCTGACCACCCAGATGACAGGTCTGTCACCTATCGCAATTAATTTCTCTTAATCTTCATATATTTCGGAAATTTCACTGCAGGTATGTTAAAAGATTATTTTTAATCAACCATTTGGATTTAATCTAATTAACATTTGATTTTGATTAAAATTCCAAGAAATTTGTTGTTTGTAATTCTTGGCCCGTTATTTATTGGGATCAATCGTTCCTTTTGGCTTTGAAAATTAAATATGTTTTTACTAATAAGTGAGGGTAGGTTTTGTTGTCGATAAAATTTACATTGAGTTCACTATATACACTCTAAGTCCCCATCCCCCCCGCTCAGACAAAAATTCAAAATACAGTACAACCTTGATTTAACTTTTGTCAAGGGACTAAGAAAAAGTTTATTTTTAAATTAAAGATATCATTTACCAAGAAGCATAAACATTTAATGCAGTCGAATCTGGACCAATGAAATCTATCATTATATTGCGAAAATCATTTAATTGGGTATCGCTAAATAAAAGTTTTTCTGTAACAGGTTTAAGTTATTCTTAATGAACAAATTGATAAAAAGATTGCTACTATAATTTTAATGAATTTTTGCGGCTTCTAATCAGTTGTGTAAATAAAAAAAGGTTAATTTGCAAAACTCAGAAATTGACCTTTTTCGACCAGAGAAATTAATTAACCATATCCTCTTTTCCGAAATTTTGTACTGGCTATGCCACTGCTTCTACTTATTGTGTCATGCCCATAAAGTTCTCTTATTTACATACATGTATATCTAATGTTGAACATCAGTGTTATAGACCTTTTTAACCAACATTTAATTTTCAGGTTAATTTTGTAATTATTTGTATATAATTGTAAAAAAAAATGTTATCTTTAGATAATGTGCAGAAAAGCTTGTTACTCAGTAATTAGGATGCATTTTTGTGGCTTCTAATTATTGTCTTACACAAAAGTCTCCTACCTTCATATAATTTCTTACTTTTGATTGCACGTGAGAAAACCTTTTTCACGAAATTTAAAAATTCAAAGATTTTTGAGATTATGTCTTTCAAAATTTTTGAAAAACCTATTTGTATTTAATGTATTTTAATCAATACCTACATCCGAAATTTTTTGCAGTGGGACCATGAAGGGTTCAGCAGTTATTAAACGTTTTTAGCAAATATAGCAATCTAGTTTTAAGTTTCATTATATTATTTGTTGTAACTGATGATCCCTTAATGTCCCATTCTGAAATATTTTGCATGTATTGATTAAAATTCATCAAATACCATGCAGGTTTTTCAAAAAATTAGAAGGACAAAATCTCAAAAAGCTTTGAATTTTTAAATTTAGTGAAAACTTTTTCCCCCCCCAAAAATTATTCAAGTTGCCGATCAAATCAAAGTGCTAACAAATGAGCTACACCACTGGCATGAAATGGCACTACATAGTTAGAAATGAGCCTGAAAAAGGCCGTATAAAGGCCCTGTTTTTTTGATCTGCTGGGAGAGTGGGAACCCTGAATACGTAAAATTTAAGAAATCCACCTGTGAGACAACTTTGTTCCCATGCACTTCGCTTTTCAAATTTTCCATTCTTTAACTATGTTTACGGTACATATAAATTAAGGATGGTTTTAGTTGCTTTTTTACAGTACTTTGTTTTGAGAGTCTTTTTAAGAGCAAGAATGTGCAAATAAATAGATTAAAAACATTGCCAAAGTAAAAAAGCAGACCAATGTGTCCTCTCCTCCCACTACAGTGAAACCTCTCTGAGCGGCCAACCCCCCCCCCCCCCTTAATGGGTTTTTGTTACAGTTTGATAGAGACATACCAGGTAGCACTTTGGCCGAGTACCAATTATGTTTTAAAAAGACCCACCGACACACACAATGAATTTTGAACTCATTGAAATAGTAGTATAGACCTCATAATACCATATAATAGTTTTTAAAACAAAATTCTAGATAACATTTAATTAGGTATTATTTAAAAGATTTTGTTTGTGTCAAAAATTTTACGAAAAAGTTATTTTCAAAACTAAGAATAAATAAATAAATAAAAGGTTTGATTAATCAAGTTAGAATTGAAACACTCTATTAATCTATTACAGTTCTAGTCTTCCAAACATAAAAAAAAAAAAAAAAAAACTAAAGAAAAAAAAAAAGGAAAAAGAACAACAACAAAGTTAAAAGCACAAATGTGCAGGAATGTTTTTTTTTTTCAGTGCATAAAATGTGAGCTAATAAATGTAAAAACATCCGGGGGAAAATCGGACTTCTGTCGGATGTCTTTAAATCCATAAGCTCAAATTTTGTGCATTGAAAAAGGCATTTCCTGTAACTCCAAAATACATATCTGCAGTGTTCCTGCACATTTGTGCTTTTAACGTTGTTTTATTTGCTTTTATTTTTTAAACAAAGGTAGTTTTATATTTCTTATAAATAATTTTTGTTTGTAGCAAAATTCCATTTAATAAAATAAAAATTTAATATTTTCCCCTACTTACAGTTTTTGTCCCATTTTTAGTAATAAGTTTTATTAACTTTTGGACATAAAAATAAAGATTTACTAAATTGAAGCGTAACAAACTTCATCATCTTCAAAATTTAAACTTGACTTGTAAATTTGAATTGTAAATGGTTGGAATATATATTATATGCTTGCACTTTTTCATTACTTGTAAGATCTGTCGTGAACAATATTAAATTTTTTACAACTACTCGGTATTGGCCAAGTATTTGATCAAAATTTGGACGAGTACCACATACTTGGCTAACTGGCAGTTACCGAGTACTTGGTGGACGTCTCTAGTTACAGTGGCAATATACATTTTCTATAATACATTATAAAGGCAAGCCTAACAGATAAAATACAATTACAAATACAAATACAAAAGTGACGACCAGCAACAAGCTCTGGGCCCAGCTATACTGGTCCTAGTCAATTTACAATCCCCAGTGAAGATCAATGGCCCTCTTAAAACTATCTACTACTCCCTTGCTGCTTACCACCTCTTCCAGTAAGCTGTTCCAAGGTTCCACTACCCTGCTATAATAATACTTATTCCTAGTATCCATGTTATCCTGAGATTTAAATAGCTTAAAACAATGACCCCTTGTCCTGTTTTCAGTGCTAAACTTCAGTCCCGTAACATCTTGACAAAAGTCTCAAAATGAAGTTTGAGACTTTTCTTAAGAGGAAATAGTACTGTATTTCATTATTGATTACATATTTCAAAGTGCAATTTGTGACTTAAATTTTTACTCTTCTCTCTAACAATTGTTTTCAAATTCGTTTTTCAGTTCAAAATGTAAATCTCGAACCAATTTATTTGCGATTGCATCTGAATTTTTGATGACTTTATCTATTATCCCCCAAAACCCAAAACCACTTGAGTTGAAAATTTAGTTTGCTGACAATTACAAAACATTTTAGAAAATTGACTGTCAAAGGGCAAATTGGTGCCATGGGGGGATTTAAGGGGGGGACGAGGAGGGGCAATGCCCCCCCCCCCCCCGTCTTGGGAGGACTTTATACATAGTAACCACACACTTCCCAAAATCTTAAAAGAGAAAAATCATGATTTTTTTTTCTTTTTTTGAATAGTTCAAAAGTCAAAATGAAGAGAATAGTGAATGTCCTTTTCAGATGGGGGAGGGGGGGGGGCAAGGTACACTGTATTAGAAGTAGTACAGCTGTCACTGGGTTGCTAAAAATGTGTTACTAACGATTATTTTGAACTGAAAACTATTAGGGAAAGTATATAAGTGAAAATATCGACTGACTGAGCTATACATTCAGCTGTAATTTACTTAAAGCTATCAACGTGAATGTTATTTTAACAAATTAGAAGCTAAAACGGAACTGATGTGATATACCCCACCCTTGGCGACTTTTTCCTGTTGGCGCCAAGAAAGCGTCGCCAAGAAAACGATGTATGACGACATATGTCATACATCGTTCTTAGCGATGCTTTTTTAGCGCCAACAGAAAAAAATCAGATAAGAAAACATGATCAAAGCACTTCAGAACACAATATATATAAAAACAACATAAACGCACAACAAAAAGCATCACGAATATATGCTTCAAAAATGTACAGGGCCGGGGTTTTTTGTAAACATATTAAATTACAATGAAATAAATTATTGTATTAATTACAAGTCGAAATTAATGCATTAATTTTTTTTTCATCATTTCTCCGGGATACGAGCCCTCGGTCTCATAGTACTTTCGTAATGAGACCTCGGCTCGCCGACCCTGCCTCGGTCTCATTACGAAAGTACTATGAGACCTCTGGCTCGCCAGGACCTCGCTCCGCTCGGTCCGTTATCCCTCCGACTGTTAATATACATTACAGTCGGAGTATGGTCACAATTATGTATATTTATGTATATTATGCATATTCATGTGTATGTACACCCAAGGGTGGCTCCTTCCGTTCAGTGTACAATAATGACACAGTTTTAAGTGTGAAATATGCACCATTATTGTGCAGATTTATTAATAAAATTCAGCATTTTTAAGAGTACAACCGAAAGAACTTTCAATTGTTAACATAAAATTCAGTACCTAAAGGAGGCACGTTAATGTCTAAATAATTCGTGGCATCGATAAGAATTAACTTTTAGAACAAAATAACCGAACTATTTTTGTAAAATTAATTAACATACAGTAAAAATAAAGTTAAAAGCTACAAGAACCCCTCAAGGATTTGTAAAAAACAAAGAATTTCCGAAGTGAGAATTTTTATGTGAATTCTAAAATAAAGAACTTACCTTTTTATGGTATAAATCCTCACACTCAGTCCAAAACAAAACATCATCTGACAATGGCGCGTTACAGATACACACCACGTTGGAGTTAACTTTTAATTAACCTTCAAGTTTGAAGAAACTGGCATTTTCTAATGTTTTTACTTCAAAACACAACTACTGAATCTAAACTAACACAAAATAAGCATTCCTGTAAGGTATATTGCACAAAATAACACGTATCTCTCCTGCATAAAACCAAGAACCCAAGTAAACAAGTTCGAACAAGTTTGCCTTCGCGTTGCCAACCACAGGTTAGTTTCACCAGGGATGCCATGCTTAAAAATTTATCGCCTCATTGGCGAGAAAAATATTTCAATTTTGTGAGAAAAATCGGATGTCGCCAAATGGGGGGGGGGGGGGTATATCACATCTGTACCGCTAAAACAGAGATTAAAAAAAAACAGATTAGCCTCCAAACTAAACAAGCTATAGCTTAGGACATCCACTTTGTTGAAAACCCTCAACCCCAAAAAATTTCATGATTTTTTCCAATATAGAAAAAAAGAAAAGTTCTTGAGAGAAAAAAAATTTCATTTTAAAGTGCTTGAAAATTGGGGCAAGTGTGGATATAAATCATAAGTTTTCAAATTTATAATAAATGGGAGGGGGGGTGGTATGGGGAGAAATGCCAAACTGTGTCAGATTCAGCTACTTGCGATATATTGCAGCAAAAATGTAAAATCATGGTTCTCACGTTTCTGTAACATATTATTTGAGGTAATTTTTCGTGACTCACATGTTTCATATCTTGCTGTGTTTTTAATCTTGAATGCTGTATTTTGGAAATTCTTTTGTATTGCTTGTTTTTATCTTACTTCTGCGTATTGTTAATCTGTTCAGCTCCGGGAAAAAAAAAATTACACTTCTTCTATTCCTTTTCGTTTTTTGTACTACTTGTAATTGAAAAAAAAAGTTGGTGTATTGGGAAATCTACAGTTTTTTTTCTTTTTAAACTTAAAATAGTTGCTCTTACAAAGTTAGAACAATACTGTAAAACTGTACAATCCTATACGAAATTTCAGGGACTGGAAAGGGCAAATGCAGTGCATTAAATAATCTTAATTGTTCTCGGGTCCTTGAAAAGAATTAGATCTGTCTTTGAAATTCCCAAGCAAAATGTACTTCAATTTTATTTATTATCAAGTGTGGGCAGCATGTTACTCTTGTGTTACCTATTTTCAAAATCTCTACACAATTTCTTTTAAAGCATTTTTAACACGCTTTTATTAGCTTCACTTGTATGTTTGTGAGTAACTCTCCTTTGGACTAAGAGCTAGTGGCTTATTACTGTTAGTACATTCCACCATTTTATGAGCGTTCGTGACCGAGCAGTCTAAGGCGTGGATCTTTGCTGGCGTATGTTCTAATCATTGGGCGTACGTTCTAATCCCGTCTACACCAAAATTAAATTTATAATCTTGCAACTCAATTTTTGCCCACTTTTTGTGATCCGGATTCTTTTAAAATTTGGAATGCAACCTCAGACCCGATGACAAGGCAATATTTTATAATCAAATTAATTTATTAACGATAAGTTATTAGTTTATTCTAATTAACACGCTTTTATTAGCTTAACTTGTATGTTTGTGGGTATATTTGTGGGTCCAACTTTCCTTTGGACAAATAGCCAGTGGCTTATTAGAATTACTTACAACGTACAAATCAGAGCTGCGTAGTGTAACAATGTTTGCACATGAATTTACCAGAAAGCATTCAAAATGTCTGTTGCAAATAATGCAATAGAGTACTAAGATACATTTCATTATAAAAATCGAACACATGCAGAAATATTTCATTTAAGAGTTACAAGTGTTAGCAATATTTAGTCTTTAAATCATATTTGAAAAAAAATAATAATAGTTTAAAAAACTAAAAAAACACGCTTTTGTAGCAAAATGAACTAAAAAGTAAAAAATAAAATAATAGTTTAAAAAACTAAAAATCCACACGCTTTAGTAGCAAAATGAACTGAAAAGTTGAATAATCTTTGGATGACAAGTATATAAAGTAGTTGACCAAACACTTAATTTTACTGTAATTGAAAAAAAGCGTGGGGGGCTTCTTACAGTTGTCTTAAATTTCTTTCACTTGTTATCCATGCAAAAATGTAAATAGGCAGCACCCCATGCTTTTTTTCTATTGCAGTTTGCAGTAAAATTAAGTGTTTGGTCAAGTACTTTATATACTTGTCATCCAAAGATTATTTTTAACTTGTTAGTTCATTTTGCTACTAAAGTGTGTTTTTTTAGTTTTTAAGCTATTTTATTTACTATTGATCATTTTGTATTTAATTCGTTGTTGTATTCGTGGGCGAGTTGGAGACGTGATCAAAAACTCATTGAATAGAACCGACAGCCGATTTAAGCAAATAACAATGCATAATCATCTGTTCTCTTGCTTTTTCTTTCTGAATACTGTTGATTTATCGACCCCAAAACAGTTTTTACTGTGTATTATCATAATTTGCAAAAGAGTGTGTGACTATTTTCCCCTGAGATTTTTATAGTTCCAATTACCCCTCTAAGGTTTCAAAATGCAGAATTTTATATCTATTTTACAAAACTTTCTCCGGAGGATAAACCCCTGTATCCCCTATGATTGAAAATATTCCATGTAGAATATTAGGGTTATACCCTATATATAGGTATATACCCCTGTAAGATATATACCCTACATAAAGTTGCCATTTCCTCCTCTGAAGCTCAGTTCAAAAGGACAGCAAGCAACACAACACGCATAAAAAAGTAAAGCATGATCTTATGTATCACAGGGGAAAAACAACATGGGGGGGGGGGGCCTTTTTCGCCACTGACAGAAAAAGTTGTCTCAGACTACAAAAGAGACCCAAAACCTAAAATAGCTTTGGGCGGTTTTAAGTCTAAATCCAGCCTTGATTACAACTAATGTTGCTCAAAGAGAAGTGAAACCTCTCTGAGTGGCTAACCCTCCGTTCCCTAAAATTTCAGCCGTTCAGAGGGGGTGGCTTCTTTAATGGGTTTTTCGTTACAGTTTGTTAGACATACTGAGTAGCACTTTGGCCGAGTACCGAGTACCAATTATGTTTTAAAAAGACCCACTGACACACACCATGAATTTTGAACTCATTGGAATAGTAGTATAGACCACCTCATAATACCATATAATAGTTTTAAAACAAATTCTAGATAAAATTTGATTAAGTATTATTTAAAAAATTTCGTTTGGGTCAAAAATTTTACAAAAAGTTATTTTTAAAGTTAAAAATAAATAAATAAACGGTATGATTAATCAAGTTAAAATTAAAACACTATATTAATCTATTATAGTTCTAGTCTTTCAAACATAAAAAAAAAATTTGCTAAAAAAAAATCCTGCCCCCCCCCCCCCCCCCAGGACTTGTTCCTAAATCCGCCTATGATTAGTGCCTGAAGGGCATAAAAAATTTTTTATTCTAAAAGCGTTAATAAAGAAGACAGCAAACTTAATAGTTAATTTAAGTCAATCTCTAATTTTAGATGTGATTGAAAAATGCTAATTTTCAGCAGACTTGTTAACTCGAAGGCGTTTCTCTCAGTCTGCAGTAAATATCAAAGCTCTCCATTGCTGTTTCGTGCTTGAAAAAAATTCGAAATTGTGCTCTTTTAATACCAGGCTTTGTTATTTTTTTCATTTAAATCGGATCTAAATTTAAATCAGACGTTTCTAATTTTTTAAAAATTGTAGTTGTTAAGAGCCAGTTTTTATAAGAGTCAGGCAGGTCAGATACATGCCATTTTTGATTTCGCTAAAAATTTTAGTGGTTTCTTTGAATGATTTTAAAAGACACATATTTTTTCTTTTCTTCCAAAAAAATTTTTTGTGACCCACAAAAATTCCAAAAGTTGGTCCCAACTTAAGGTTTTTCTCAAATCGACATTTTTTAATATTCAATTATCTCTGCTCGTTGAGCATCAGCAATAGTAATCTTTGTGGTTACAACATGATATTTATTGCCTCAAATGAAATGCGTCATAAATTTTATGGCTTGACCTTCAGTGGACTCTGGCAGGGGTGGCTAAACTCTACCGAAGAAAGTGAAAACCGTAGTTTTTGCGTAGTTTTTGCGAGCAATTTGTGTAGTGATAGATATAAATTATTAAATAGGCTCATTAAATGCATGGTTAATGCTCACTGCTGCAAAAAAAAAAAAAAAAAAAAAAGCAGAATTGCTGTACACTTTTTATCATATTTTGATGACAAAAACTTTTTGTCATCAAAATATGATAAAAAGTGTACTTTTTTGGGGCTTGTATCTCAGTGCACTGAGGGTCAGTATAAAATTTTCCATCCAGGGACTTCCAGATGCTGTTTAAAAAACTGGTATGATCAAAAAATTACCATAACAGAGTTATAGACTTGCAAATAGACTGATTATGCTTACTCGCATACTTCATAATATGATAACTGGAAGCAAAGTGAAAAAATAAAAGGTTATTATTGCGGTAAAAACATAAGCTATTTGTAACACAATTTTGAATGTGTTTTAGGTATATTTTTCTTCTTCTTCTCTTTTTCGGCACTACAGCTTAGGGCAGGCCGAGACCGTCTGAATCAGTTAGGTATATTTTCAACTATTTTAATTAAGATAGCTTTTTTTCGTTTGTACTGTACATTATAGTTCGTTGGCATTCGTTTAGGCTGTACATTATAGTGACAAAAATTATGTTCTCTGCGCTAAACTACCATGATAGCAAACAATGACTAAGTCATATTTTATTACTTATGATATAAACAATACTATGATAATAAGAACAGGAAACTTGAAAGGGTCCAGATTGGAATTGGAGCAGCATTAGTTTTTTTGCGGGAAGGGACCTGGTGACCAGAATGACAAGGAGCCGCATTCGGCGGCCCAGTGTTTCCGACTAGGCTAATATGGCCTCTTGTAGGCCCTGACACCGGCCTCCATGAAAAGTTTTACGGTACACCACAGTGCTCTAAAAACCTTTCCCCGAGCTACCGAGCCCTTTGGGGTCGTGGCTCGATAATTTAGCTCCTGCATGGTCTAAGGCTCTGATCCCTTTTCGGCGGCCCTCGGGGGAACCGGTCCTTCTGGCATTTGCACAAATGCCCACATAGCCAGTCCGCCTCTGATTAAAAATATATATGTCATGTGCACTGTTCAAGTTATTCAGTTTTGACTTCGAAAAGTTTCAGTCAAATTTTTGGAAAACCCTTAAAATATTCTTAACCCAAAAGCATCTTGCAGCACTGAAGCAGATGTTGTTGTTTTGTACAAACCGCTGGCAATTTAGGATCCGCTGCTTCACTTATCTAACTGTACCTTAATTTGGTATAAAGTCTGACTTCCACAGTACACACATGCCATAAAGACCCGTTTATAGGGTAGACAACCATTCACAGTACAACAACACACTCACACAAAGAAAGGACAAGGACAGGAGAGAAAAAGTACATCCATGCCCAAGCCGGGATTCGAACCTGGAACCTTCCCATCCACAGTCAGACTTCTCTGACCACCAGACAAGTCAGTCTGTCGAAATTTTTAAAATTTTGACATTGAAAAAATTAACCACCCATAAACGCTGCCTTTCAGAAAAGATTTAGGGACTCGCTTAGAAGGGAATTGCTTCTGATTTTAGTGTGTTACAGACAAAGTTACATACTTTTAACTCTAAACAACCGTTGACTAAATTCTGAAGTCCGAAAACATGATCTGTAACATCTGTTGGAAAATAATCTTGCTTACAGTTATTGTTATTTTATAACTTTGAACTGCTTTTGAGACAATTTTTGGGACCAGTACAATTCAGACGTCTAAATTAGCCCGTTTTTGGATTGCTACCAAAGATTTCTAAAAGATGGAAAAAGTAAAAAATTGTCCTATAAGGGTTGGGTTTTGCCAGTTTTCTAATATAAGGACTAAATTCCGTGTTTAAAAAAAAAAATCGACTGCAGTATTTCCACCTTTCTATTAATAAAATTTTTTACTTCCATTACAGTCGAATCCGCTTATAATGAGTAGAAAGGGACTACGATATTTGCTTGTTATAACCAAGAGCTCATAAAAAAGACAAGTTTGTGTGTGTGTGTGTGGGGGGGGGGGACTGTTCTGACTTTTTTTGTTTTTGTATTCTGTATAAATAGTTTGCCGAAGAAGTTGGTTAGTTGGCTTTGAACTGCTTTGTTGTCTCTTTTTTGTGTTACTGATTTTGAGGAATATGGTACACCTTGCATAGTTGAGGCTTGACCTTGACATCTTTTTGAGATAATAGGGAAAGGGTGATTGGCGCTGAGTTGAGTTATAATCACATTGCGATTTCTCATTAATATTTTTATCATCATCATCATTATTTATCATCATTTTCAACTATCATCATTAGCATCATTATTATTATATTAGCAGTACTCACACAGCGATGCCCGTGCTAAAAACTTAATAGAAGTCTGTTGAATAAAAAAATTTGCGTCCCCTCCCCCTTTAATGTCAAATGATCATTTTTACTTTGTATAAGATACGTACGCACTTTTTCAAAAAAGAAAAAAACACAATATTAATGTTTCTTTGGAACTTAAAACTTTTGGTCAAATCATTAAATTAAATTTACAGTTACTTTAAAACTCTATTTAGCAAGTGAAGCGATTTTTACTGCAATTTAAAATATTTCGTCAAATAACCAAAAAAAAAAGACACCAAATAATACCTTTCAAATGTAAAAATTATTCTGCAACTCGATTGTTTATTACTAAACTCGTCCAGCAACCATGCTGTCATAAATCATCCGTCTAAAAAAACGAAAAAAAAAACATCCAGTGGAACATTCAAAAATCATCAGAAAAAAAGAAGAAAATGTTGTACAATTCACTCGGATAAAAACAAATCAAAAGTTTCTTTTCTTTGAAAACAAATCGCCAAAACAATGAATTACATTTAGGGTTGCTTTAAAACAATAATCCTAGACTGAATTGCTCAGCGCCTAATGTGACAAGCGACCACGCTACTGGAACCCAGCCCTTTTGGGAGTGAAGTGGATGGTTTTTCTTTGGCAGTAACGAATGTTTCTCCAAACGAACACAAAAAAATATAAAATCACATTAACAGCAGCTTTCAAATCTTTATTAAGAGCTGCGTTGCCCGGCTTTGCCCGGTCTACCTTGAGAATAAAAATTGTGTCTAGTGACACAATTTTAATTCAACAATCAGGCTTAAATAAAAGAAAAAAAAACACCATGCAAAATTACCCTTCCAAGCAATGACGACATGTATTAAAATACTTTTAAGAAATTAAAATGCGAAAGATGGATTTTAAAAGTGTAACCATGGAAACAGGAAATAAAAAAGGTTTAAGAAATTAAATGCAGAATAAGAAACAATGGATTCAAAATGCATAACCGTGGAATGGTTGACATTCTGACTAAAAATGACATTTTTCGAATTTGATTTAGAAACGCTTGTAAATTTTTTTTTTCCTTTGAAGATAGAAGCTAAGTTTTTCAACCATTGGTCAAGAGAGATCTGAAGTAAAAAATATTGCATTTTCTGATGATATGAAAAGGAAATCTGTGGGACAATTCCTTCACTTTTTATTGATAGATTTAGTGAAGAAAGTAGTGCCTAAATTTCAGCTAAGCCTGAAAAAGTTTGAGCTAAAAACGCAAATTACTCCCGCCGTAATTTAATTACAGCATTGAAACAAATTGTTTAGAACGCGGAAAATTCTTCCCTTTTCAATGATATACAACTAATATGTGCAAGTAATTTTTTCACTCTCATATTTGGGAATTTATGTGAAATTTGGGACTGAATTGGAATAAAAAAGAACTATTCATCGAATTTTTTTGAATTATTGCCTATGTCACTCACTAATAAAGCACCTTTCATATAGTGAAGGAATTTTTCAAATAGGTGCAGTGGTTCCGGAGATTACCTCGAACATATAAACACACAAAAATCCGCCCTCTCTGTTTATGATATTGGTATAGATTATCATAGATAAAATTATCATTACCATAAACGTCATTATCGTCATGATTGTCTTCATTATCACCACCATTATTCATTAATAGTTTTTCCATCATTATTATTATCATTATGATTATTAATTAATTTACTTATCATCATTTTCATTATTACTGTTACCCATTGTTATCAATTATTATCATAAACGTCAATTAACATCATAATTATCACAATTATTCATGGATATTTTTATCACCACCATTACCTGTCATTCTATCATCATCATTATTATTATTGAAACAATTTTCATCTTTCGCATCATTATTATCATAATCATCATTGTCATGATTATCATAATTAATTCATTAATATTTTTATCATCACCATTGTCACTATTGTCATCATTACTGTTTTAGCATCATCATCATGATTATCATTATCAACATCATTATTAATCATTATTATTGTTATTTTAAATTATCATGATTGTCGCCATCATTTATTGACATTTTTGTCATCTCTATCATTATTATTTTCATTAATATTATTATTATCATCCTTTATTACATTTATCTTATCATTATAATTAATATTGTTATTCATTTCATTCTTTATAAAATTTTCAAAAAATAAAACATTAAAAAATCGTTTTGGAATAGAATATTTTTTAAAATGAAATGAAATTATTTCAATTCTTTTTAGAAGATATGTTTCAAAATAATATAATACTCAGGGATTCATTAGAAGAAAATGGAGTCCAAACTGACTTCGTATATTTTTTTTTATATGCTTTTTTTTTTGGTTATTATTTAATTGAAACTTAATATTTTTAAGTATCTAAAGTTCTAAAGGTTTTCTGTAACACCGTGTTTAGGTGTTATTTAAGAGGTGTCCCGGTGTCTCCCAGTTTTGCCCATACAAAATTCCCCCCCCCCCCTGGTTTTTCAGTTTTAATCTTACCTTTTGCTATAGTTAAAGGGGGGGGGGGATTTTAAATGTAAGTGAAACTGGAGGTAAACCACAAAAGAATGATGTTTATTCTGGTGAACAAAACCTTGTTCGTTGTCAAAAAAAAAAAAAAAAGTAATAATAAGTTCATCGTGACAACTTTTGAAGAGTGACTAGCACCATGTTCATGAACTTTTATCGAAGTAATTTTCGAGTAATAAGCTGGTAGCAACTACATTTAAAGTAAAATACTGTTTTTGTTCAAGTTTTCTCACTATATTCATTCTTCTTTCTTCTTTTATATTCTTACAGTAACGAATTGTGATTGTGAGGTATAGAACTTAGGGGCTGTTCATAAATGATGTCACACTTTTTTCCAACATTTTGCCCCTCCCCCCCCCCCTTTTTTTTCTCATGTCCCGCTACGTTTCATGAACATATGATAAAAAAAAGAATGATGTCACATTTCTTGTTACCTCTCCCTCCCCCTTGTCAGTTTCCCCCCTCTCATCGTGACATCATTTGTGGGCAGTTTTTTAATTTAGCTCAACTCCCCATTTCTTTTCAATTTCATGTAAGTTTTCTCATTATCGGCGGAGTTTGGGCTCTTGACTCAAAAGAATAAGTTCTGAAGACTATAGGGCTCCCACACTTCTTTTGCTGGAGATTTAGCCTTGGCTATGTAAATCTTTGGAAAAGTGGATTCATTTAGAGGTCTTGAAAAATGTTAGAGAAGATTTCTTGGGCATGGTGTTTACTGATTTGGCATTGGTTTCCGAAAGCTAAAACGGAAAGTGTGCCACCGTTCACATTTTCGAGTCATTCAACTACCTTTATTTTCAATGTGTGTGTTTGTGGGATTTTCTTGAGACCACTCACGTCACATCTCAGGGTAACACCTTCGGTTGGACGAGTGCCAAGTATTTCCTTGGGAGAGAGCTTGCGCCAGATGAAACAGAAAGAGGAATTACACCACACGTGAAACGAGAATTATCTCTCGCTCAGCCCTTCTGTTTCGGAATGGTGGCGGCAGCATTTGTGGAGGTGGATGAATTGATAGGAAGAAAAAGTTGAAGGACGCTTCTTTTTCTTCAAACCTGCTGCTGCTGTCCTCAGCAAAGAGGACAAATGATCGGGAAGGCGTGTTTATTAGAAGAGATATTCGCTTTCATACACACCCTTCCTGTGATCAACAGATAAGCACGTGCATTTTTAGTACGCCGGATTCTCAACAACAAATGCTGTTTTGGAAATTTTAATTGGCTCACCTGCAGTGATCAGTATTCGTGTTTCACCCCCCACCCCTCAGGAACTTAAACTGATTATTGAATTCGGAATTAAAATTTTATATCGTCTTGTTCTCAAAAAAAGACATAAAAAATGCCTTGCCCCCCTCAATGCTATGGAGCCGCCCCCCCCCCCATAAAAAGAACCCACCAAAATGAGATCAGAAACCTATCAGATAGGCTAATCCCCTACTTAAAAATTTCAGTTGCCCCCCCCCCACCCCAGGGTCGCGCCAAGCCTGATCGGCGCCGTCGTGCAAATGTCTTGTGAGCGCCCTCTATGCTCTGGCGTTCAGGGAAAATATAGTTAACACCTGGAGGGAAGTTTTTGTAGACAAATACAAAATGGAAAAAAATACGTTTGAAATTTAATTTCTACCAAAAATAATGTGTGAATATCAATTTTGGAATACGGTGTACGTTTTTACTTCATATCCCGAAATTATTTCGAGTTCAGCAGCTCCTATGATATGCTATGCGTTTTGAAAAAGAAAAATATTTTAAACTTCGAAGTTACGCCACTTTGAATATTTATCTAATCTCTAAGTGTTGCGTAATTAATAAATGATGCCTGTCAAAACATGACATCAGGAGCACTGGCGCAACTGGAAAATAGTTTTAATGGGTACATTGAAAAAAAAAAAAAAAACTCTTTTAAAAAGAGGAATCCAGAGGTTCTCCCGAAAAAAAAAATTTGAAACTTGTAATTTTAAAAACTCAATTTTAGACGGTCTTTGGTGTTGTTATAGGGGGGAAAAGGTACAAGGGGCTCCGTGGAAATTTGTAGAAGTTGAAGCCTTAAAACGTGATTATAGGCCATATTTCTTGACGTTAGAACAAGGGATGGAACTTTGGGATTCCACCCGATGTTTTTTTTTTTTTTTTTGAAAAATAGATAGAAATCAATTCCCCTCCTCTACCCTCCAATTTTTTGAAGTTGAACTTCCAAAAACGCAATTGTAAGCAACCTTGAAGATTTTTACAAATAGGGAATTCTAGAGCTCCCCCCCCCCTGGAAAATATTTCAAAATTAAAGTCCTAAAAACTTAAGCAATATTCTATTAATTTAGGGGAAGAGGTTCAGAGGCTTCACTTAAATTTTTCGTAAGTCATGTTTGAAAAACCTATTCTTTGATGATATTAAAGAAAGACGGTTCAGAGGTTCTAGCCCGAATATTTTCTGAAATTGAAATTTTAAAAACGCGATTGTAAGACAATATTTGGTAACATTAGGGCCTGCAATTTTTCAAAGTTTAAGCTCCAAAAACGCAATTTTAGGTGATTTTCGAATTCAGTTTCAAGTGATGTTGTTCGGTACTCGGGGGCTTTCCCTGGAAATTTGCGAAATTGAAGATCTGGAAACGAAGTTTGAGATGCTCCGTAATGCTTTTGGCGGGGGGTGAGGAGAAGATTCAGAGGAGTAAGATTTTAAGACTTGATTTTCAGACGAACTAGAAAAAGGAAAAATAATGGGGGGGGGGGGGGAGGACGGAGGGGGGGGGGGCGAGTAGCTTACCAATTAGCTGTAACTATTGAAAACTTTTAATAAACTATCTATTTTTAAAAAATTTGAAGTTTTACCCCAACATAATTATTTGTTTCTTATTAAAATCACTTAGCTTTCCAAACACGCGTTTTTTTTTTTTTTTTTTTAAATTCTCTTCCATAATAAAGAATATTTTTGAAAAACATTCAACTCAGCATTCTGGAGGTGAGGGGGCACGGGGTGGGGTAACCAGAAAGGTGTCCTGTGACCTCCCTGGTCACGCCACGGAGCAGGAGGGTACTGATTATATTTCTAAATAGAAGGATGATATTGTACAGAATATTCCACTTTAAAATCTAAAACTGAAACTTGCCGGAAAAACAAAAAATTCTTAATTACAGAATCGTTAAAAAGACATTGAATCTAATATTTGAAACAAACACATTGTCCAAAGCTCTTTCTTTAACTTAATGCACAAATAAGTTGAAGAAAAAGGGAGTGGGGAATCGAGTATTTATGGATAAATCGTTACTTTTCGGAACTAAAATGTTGACCTTAATTATGTATTATGCTCAAGTAAACGATATGCAAATGTGCTTACCGTGTTTTTTTTTAATTTGTGATAACATAAAAAATATACGGTACGGTGGAATTACCACGAAAATAGTTAAAAATCACAAAAAGACATATTGCACAAATTATAATACAACATATTCACTGTAAGAAAAAAAAATGGGGAATAGCAAATTTCTTGCGCTTCGTGTGCTCAACCTTGTGACATTATAGACATACCGAACGAACATTCACAGCTACAAATATGAAGGAAAATGCTAAAGTATGCATTAATTAGCATCATATGTCTTCACTGTAAACAATTGCGCTTTTGAATGGCATGTTTAGACGCAACAAGGCAATAATTTTTTCTTTTAGATAGGCAGCGAAGAGGATTGCTTATTTTAATGAGTATTATAATTACACCGTCACTATTAGATATAATGAAAAGTTCAGTTTTATTTTTTTGTTCGACATTTTCCCCCCATTTGGAGCATTTTTGATTGGCAGAGCTCGGCGCCTTTTAGAATCTAGGGCCGTCGTACGCCGCACGACCTTGCACATAGGGACGGCGCGGCCCTGCCCCCCTCCCCCCGTGGATACCTCTTATTTTTCTCACAGTTGATGTAGTGTTTTGCCTTAGATCTAAAACGGGGCAGGGCGCTTCCTGAATAATGGGAACTCCTTCAATTGTAAGCAAACTTTCTCAGTACAATTTTGCAGTGAAAGAGTACAAAAGTTTGCAATACACTGTTCCCGCACTCACACCCGTTCTAATGGACAAGGGGAACGAGAGAGTGTCATTTAAAAGTCATGCCGGAGTGAATATTTACCTTTCGAGCAAGAAAATTTGCTTTTGAATCTTTCTAATCAATCAGGTTCTATCAATCCGGTGGTTGATAAATGTTGAAGGAACAAAGAGGGTACGCAAAAAAAAAAAAAAAGGACAGAGCGCATCAAGTATTGCCCGAAAGGAGGCAGGGAGCAGCGCCCTTCTAAAAATGTCTGGGAAACACTATTGATGTATATATAATAAATATATGATGCATTATCTAATAACCGTAATTAGCTATTAGTCTTTACTGCCGTTTAGGTTTAGACGCTATAGTGCTGCTCCGGTTAGTCCGTTGACAAGTCTTTGCAGGGGTTCAGGGGGGGGACGTGTTATTGCCGCGGAATTGAGTTGGAATATGTTTGCCAAACTACCACGAAAGCAGGGTTCGTTGATTTAAACTAGCTTGATTTAATAAAAATTTATTTTAATTGATAAAAGGCCGATTAATAAAGGCACGTTCTCACTGATCCTAACGATCCTATAATAGCCGATGATCGAGTAGCAAGCGAGTTTCAACTATGAAAACTCTTGCCACGGCATGATAATTTGATTATGTGTTTTGGTACTGTTTAACATGCAGGGAAAGGCTTTGTTGTGACAAGGCTGAACTCGATTCGGTAACCTAACTGTTTTACTAGTAAGACTGTGTCATTTCAGGAGAATGAAGAAACGAAGAAATAGTCAACGATGAACGCTACCTACTGGAGTTTAGGGTTAGTCCACTGGAGTTAGGGTTACAATTTTAACCATCAAAATATTACCAAACAGGCAGTCCTCGGCTGGAATTGATTGAGCGGTGTACAGGGTGTATCAAAAAGGATCATCTGATTTGGCATGTCTATATTTCGAACAGTAATAAACATATGCAATTACAAATTTTTTTTGGATGAAAGGGAAACTGAAAAAGTTTCCATATGTCCTTCCATTTTCAAAGGTGTTCCATATGTCCACCTTTAGATATACGGCATATGTCTAAACGGTATTGAAACTCGTCCCACACTGCAGCGAGCATGTCCTGAGTTACGGATTCCACTGCTGTTATGCACTTTCTTAGATCATCCATTGTTGTTGGTAGAGGAGGCACATATACAGAGTCCTTGATAAATCCCCACAAGAAAAAATCACGTAAAACTTGAGAGTTTCCTCTTTCCAACAGTCGTTGTTGGCGCCTTTAGCTCGAAAAACAGAATAGTAATGATTTTTTGAAATCGGATGATTCTTTTTGGTACACCCTGTATTTCAGGCAATGGCTTCGTTCAAATGTAGAAACAATTTTTACCCGTCATAGCTTGACGAGCGACTTTCTAGTTACAAAATAATAAATAACGTATTACGAATGACAAATTATGTTTTCTCTTCAAGATCATTCGCCATCTCCCCGTGGTGAAGCTTTACTTACACAAGTTGTGACCAAAAAGCCCCTTCCGGAAGGAATTTCTGGCTGCGCTGGTGCGGAATATGCACGTTTAAGTAGTTACTTACGTCAAAAAAATAATAATAAAAAATAAGTAAAATAAAATAAACTGGGACAGTTCATCTCCATTTTTATGTTTGATTTACAGTGGTTAGTGTAATAATTTATAAAATAAAATTTTTTTAAACCGGGATATTATTTTATGCTAACCCTGTATTTTAACGGGAAATTTGTTCAGCGAAAGGTATGAACGCAATTTCCAAGAATAAGAAAAATGTTAAGTAATGAATTATTTCATAAACTAAAAGGAAAGAAAAGAGATGGGTTCAGTTCATTTAATTTCAAAATGTGCTGCTAAAGAGTGTAGTCGGCGTGTTTTTTAGCAACTTTGTCTCTTTTTACCCGAAATCAGCTTTCCACAGTCCTAGTTTTATGAGAGAGGGGGGGGGGAGAAAAAAGTAGGTAAATACGCAAAATCCCCGTACGTTCTCGTTCTGCTTTTTTTGCATGCCTCTACAAACCCTGTTTGCACAGTCAAGATTTATTTGAATAAGATCCCATCTGTCTCCATTTTTCTAGGATTCCTGAAAGAGAATGACTATACTGTAATATAAATAAATAAATGCATTAAAAAAACAAAAAGTCTTTCCGAAATCTCTCGTAAAAAAGTCTTCTGGTGAGAACAGTTACAGTATCATAAATCATAGGTTTGATAAGTCTTGTGGTTATATCACGTTTTGTTGACTGGTCGTGAGATGTATTGTGACCTCGAATTCATGTAAGAACGTTTTGGTGCATGCGTTTTGATGTCTACTGTTTAGTTTTTAGTTCTCACAGTAAATGTTAATTGATAAAATTATTCTCACTCGTTGCACCAGTTATATACTTTTGTTTGAAAAGATTTCTTCAATCAATAATTTATTAATTTCCTTGAGGGGGGGGGGGAATGAAACGCGTGTCGTGATGCATCCATATATTTCTTGCTCGGTCAATCTGGATAGCTACTCTGTTGAGCATTCCGAGTCTAGCAAATTTTACCCTACTACTCCAATTGCTTTCACAATTTTTTTATCATTTATTTTTTCTCTTTGAAAATGCGATTACTGGGTTATGCCATTATCTAATCAAACCCGTTTATTATTGTTATAATCGATTTTGAAGTGATTTTGACTAATTTGAAAACCATGAAAATAAGAAATGCAAATTTGGTGAAACTTTAAGTAACCTCCGTGGAACCCTGGGGTTCCGCGCAGCACAGTTTATGAAACGCTGGGTATAAATTTATGCATTTGTAAACAAAAATGTTAAATATTTTAAAATATAAACCGCCTTCTTCTAAAGAAAGCATATCTATTTGTCGCCTAAGTTAATTATCGGTACTCAGAAATAGATTGCTCGGTGTGAAATCGATAATCATTCTATTAAATATACGCATCGTTGAAATGTGTTCTCTACATTCTATAATATTCTCGGATCTTGAATAATATTTCCATTATTTATACTCATCTACAAAATTATGTCAGTTTTGTTTTTCTAAGAGATCTGGCTCTCCTAATTTTATGTCACATTGTAAGAATAACACCCTTTAATGGTGTAAAAGAAGTCATTGATCTTGCACGTATCAAATGTAAATTGTATTTCAATGGGGTCGTTTCCAAAATTTTAAAAGTATTTTTTTTTCTGATAGAGCATGCTTAAAAACATAGGATCTGATCATTTTTTAAATAATTTGTTTAAGTTTAATATTAAAAAAAAATTACTTAAAGCGGTGCGCTTTCATTGTTTAAGCTTCTGCCGATGACATCACAAATGATGAAATGCCATTTAGTGATGCCATTCACAGAACAAAGTATTTAACTCGCATTTTAACTCACGTGTATTGGCAACGATATGGTTGATAGCAAGCGTAGAGCACAATTTTAATTCGCTTCTTGATTATCATAACGTGGAAACGTAGTAGAATGATGCGCCAAAGGGCATCATTTGTGACGTCATCAAGACCAAGAAATTAAATTCTTCTTTATTGCCTCACATTCTCAAAACTGAATGAAGACGATTGTTTTTTTGGTTTCAGTACATAATTTTTTATTCTTGAACACAGCAACAGGTTACGTGGATCATCTTCGTTGGCCTCATATGACCTACTGGCCGTAGGTGGGGCACCACTGTAGTATACCATCGCTAAAAACGCGTAAATGATATTAGTTATGTCATCTTGTGCACCAATCACTTTGTCTTGCGGTGTTCTTTGGTAATTTCAAAACAAAACACATATAGTATATAGTTCATTCTAGTTTTCTTGGAATATTTTTTTTTTTTTTTTTTTTTTGAACTCTGGAAGTGATTCGAATAGTCGGAGTTTGGATAGTTGGAGTTTTTTATTGTTAAGTTCTATTGTTCTTTGTTAATTCCAATCCCATTAAATTTGGGTCCATGTATTCCAAGAGGAGTACATTCATCCTTAAGGCACTTGCGGAAATCCCTTTTTGAGACCAAAAAAAAATTCCTCATATTTTTCTCCTCCCAACTAGAATTTCCTTTCTTGTGTCCTCAAAGTAAGTCGATTTTTATCTGCCTTTTTCATCAGCATGGAATCAAGCTTCTGCGCGCCGAAAAATCGACGTTTCCCAGGTGGTTCAGTGATGCAAAACATTTTTTGGGAAGTCATTGCCTCTCCGTAAGTCGACGTTGGAGTAATTGAAGGAACGGCTGTTACACTTCCAACCTTGAAAAAGCTTTCTGCTTCAATAAAATCGGACGAAAACTCTCATGATCTTCCAGGGCCTTCTTTCTCCACTTTCTGTTGTGAATTTGTATCTATCTCGTCCTTCCCCCTTTCAACACCTTTTTTTTTATGGAATGCTATTGGCAATGTGCGTATATAGATTTTTTCGTTTTAGAAGCTTTAAAAAACTGCATCAGAAATGCGTTTTTTTCTTATGTAAAACGTAACATTGTTTGGTGTAACTTTTGTTAGGGCCGAACTGGGCAGTGGCGCATCCAAGGGGGAGGGGGAGGTAAGGAGGTTACACACCCCCACCCATGAAGTAACAAAATGCTATGTATGAACACGCATGAAAGAGCCTTTTCTGTCTTTATTTTCGGAAAATTTCATATGACGCCTAATTTCCCTCCCCCCGCACCCAGGAAAAATTTCTTGCTGCGCGACTGATGCCGAGCATTGAAAAGAAATAAAATGGAGGGAGTGAAGGACTTTCATTCGTGAATCCAGGATCCCAAGTCACGTCATAGATTTTAAAGCGAAGCATTGGAATTAATTAGGTTTCTTTCGCTAGTTTCAAGCAAAATGTGTCAACCATTTGTTGTTGTTGAGTCACGTGACTTGGAGTCTGTGCCTCAGCTTTTTGCTAAGCAAATGATAGGACTTGCTCCCCTCCGTTTACTTAATCTTGCTCTAAGGTGCCGAATAGCATTTTAGCCCAACACAGAGTACCAATCGTTTTAACAAAGAACTCCAGTGACATACACGTGATGAATTTTGGACTTTCTATCAACATGGATCTTGATGGGCATAAATTTATTTGAAACAAGAATTTGCTTTGAAATTTAATTCTCTCAAGGAACTCTCAAAGATTTTACGGTAAAAACTTCACAGTGGTTAAAATTATTTTTTTTTTAGAAAATGAAGTTTAATCTGATTTATCAGCCCAATTTCTGGGCTTTCTAAAATTGAAAATTTGTTGGTCAGAAAGGATTTTTGATCGTAGTAAAAATGTTTAAATAATGTAATTGCTTTACATTTTCCAATTTCTCCGTATTTGAAAAATAATTTGTGAAATTATGTTCAAAAATGTTTTAAGTATTCACTTTAGAGATTCCTCCCCTCCATGTGTATAGGTCAATGCAGTGGTCAACAACCTATGACCCGCGGGTCGCCTACTGACCCTCTGCGAAATCCCCTGTAAACAGTACTTAATTACGATGTTCGGTAGATAATCTCGCTAACGAATTAAAATAGGTGCTTTCGACATCAAGAATGCCATTGAGAAAACGATTAAGGTATATCGCTCGTTTGGAAAAAGAGTGCCACAATACGAAATTTTTAATTTTTTTTTTTTTCGCTTAAAGGCCCTTCAAAGGACGTTATCTTTGGAAAATCAATGAGTGATATTTTGTTCTAATATTAACCAATGGAGAGCACAGCAAACTTACTTTTCTTAATGCAAATAACATGAAGAGTTCAACTTCAAACGCTTCTCCTGTAAAATTTATTTCTTCGTATTGTGGCATTCTTCTTCCAAATGAGCGATATGTATTAGCATTGGATTATTGCATCTGTATGTAATCAGAAATAGAGATCATGTGACCCGCTAGCAAAAAGCTTATGTAAGAAAAGAAATGTGAGTCACTTCAAAAAACGTTGTAGGCACAAAAGGAATACGCCAGATTATATTTCTTGAAAAATCTCTGTATAGGGTAAAGACCCCAGTAATTGGCACTTTAAGAGTTTGTCCTTAAACTTACCTCTGTTTTCAGAACTTAGAAAAAAAATACTCTGTTGCAAATATTTTTGTATCAAAGAGTGCACATTTGTGCATCTATTTGGTTCACTAAAATCAAAAATATTTGAATCGATACTTTTATAAAAATATGAATGTAAAAAGTTACCAAAATCACCATTAATTGGCACCTAATACCCCAGTGTATGACACCTTGTGATCCAGTAATTGGTACATGTTAATAGAACTGGAAAATCACTTTATTTTTTACTTTTAAATTACATACAAATTTTATCATCATAAGAAATATGAGTAATGTTAATGTAAAGTAAGTAATCTTTACTAATAATAAAGCAGAAAGTCTCTCTGTCGGGATCTCTGTCTGTCAGGATCTCTGTCTGTTAGGATCTCTCTCTCTGTTCGGATCTCTGTCTGTCAGGATCTCTGTGACGCGCTTAGCGCCTAGACCGTTCGGCCGATTTTCATGAAATTTGGCACAGAATTAGTTAATAGTATGGGGATGTGCATCTCGAAGCGATTTTTCGAAAATTCGATTTTGTTCTTTTTCTATTCCAATTTTAAGCCCATTTTTCATATAAATTTGATAATGTGGGGAAGAATTTGTTTTATTTATCTTTATCTTTACTAATAACTAGCCGAATTCTGCGACCAGCTGGTCCTCCTTTTTACGCCATTCACCTTTTTGCGCCAGGGTTGCCGCCTTCGGCGGCTGCTTAGACAATTTAGCGACGGTATTAATCAATGTTTTTCTTTATAGATCAATATTATCATTTGCCTTTTTACGCCAATGTTGCCGCCTTCGGCGGCTGCTTAAATAAATTTCGTGGCAATATCAATCAATCTATATCTATCTATATCATTAGTAGTTTGAATAAAATATTTTCTAGACCTATCTTCAGTTCCGTCGTTTGGAATACTTTTAAAGGAGGGGAAGGGAGACACAAACGGTGTACTCTTCATGAAAATTTTGTCGAAAAATAACAAAAAGCACTCTCACTTTTATGTGAAAGCATTGTTTTTTCAAAGTCATGATGTGTGTGGGGGCGGAGGCATTGACACCCCGTTGAAGTTTTTTAAATGACGGGCATGTCTCTTTCTTGCTGTCCATCTACTATATCGACCTCTATATTTGTCTATCTATCTGTCTGTCTATCTATACTATCTATGCGTATCTACCGAGGGTTCGTACGCCCTTGAAAAACCTTGAAAAGTGCTTGAAAAAAAAAGTTCATTTTCAAGTGCTTGAAAACCTTGAAAAAGTTTTAAAACCATGAAAAAGTTTCTTAGTGCTTATATTCTCTCAAAAATCAACGAATTGTGCTTAGAAGTTTTAAAAAAGTATTTCACCACTGCAATTTTCTGAACATGTGTTCAGTATGCAACATCGCGAAAAATTGCTTCCGTGTTTGGGATTTCAATCCTTTTGCATCTTGTAAATATTTTGATGTTTTTTACAACCGAAAGATATATTGACATATGGTACCTTAGATTAGTTTATTTTTTGTTTAATTTCATTAATTAACAAAGAAATTAATTTGGAAACCATGACAACATTGAACTTACTCGGGTTTCGCGGAAAATTGCTCTTGTGTTTGAAATTTCAATCTTTTTGCATCCTGCAAATATTTAAATATTTTGGCTAATCAAATGTTAGTTTCGCATATGCTACCTTAGATTAGTATATTTTTTGTTTAATTTTAATGAAAAACAAATAAATTTATTTCATGGGAAACATGCCACGTCGAACAAACTCAGACTTTGCGAAAAATTGCTTCTCGTGTTTGGAATTTCAATCTTTTTGCATCTTGCAAATATTTAAATATATTCACTAATCGGATGTTATTTTCATATTTGCTACCGTAGATTAGCATATTTTATGTTTAATTTCGGTAAAATATAAGTTTATTTTATGGGAAACATGACAACATTAAACTTAATTCGCGAAAATTTGCTTCCCTTGTTTGAGATTTCAATCCTTTTGCATTTTGTAAATATTTTATATTTTTGGCAATTAGTAGTTATTTTGACACTGATACATCAGATTAGCTTATTTTATTTTAATAACTAAAGAGTTAAAGAATTTATTACCTTGGTCTTGTTTAATTATTTGCTTATTTATTTTTGCAATTTTGAATGATTATCTTTACCTAATTTTTGGTCATAACAGATTTTTTTTAAAAAAATTTAAATTTCAGCAGTTGAGCACCTTAACAAATTAACTTAAAGTTTGTATTTTAAATATAAAGTTGATTTATACAATTTTTATTTATAAGTACATCATTTTTTTATGTCTGCTAAAATAAATAAGGTGTATAACAGGGGTGGTTGTGTTATGATTATTCACTTGAAATCCAGTAGTGTTCATTTTTATGCTTTTACCTCCCTATATCTCCAATTTTCCCCTTTTCCTCAAATGTTCAAAATTACTACTTTATTAAGGTTGTGGGTACTTGGAGCTTACTGAAAGAGGCTTTAATCAGCAAAGGGGTAGATAGCTTAAGGAGGGTCATTCATCTTCATTTGGATCTAATAAATTGACCAGTATCAGCCTAGCTAGGCCCAGTACCTGTTGCAGGTTATCAACAGGCACTGGACATTGTATTTCTATGCAGAATATTTTGACTTAATAAACTATTTTATGAATTGTATGCATAGCAAAAGTTATTGTTGTACATATGTATATTCAAGTAATAGGGGTCTTAGTTTTAAAAGTTATTCCCCCTCGCCCCATTTTGCCCTCCCCATTTTGCTGCCCCCTCAGGCTCTTTCAGGTAATTTTTTTATGAACTCACAAATCACAATTACACCTGAATATTATTGCCTTTCTAAATTTAAATTCTAATTTCAACAATAACCCATTTTTTCCCAAAATAAAACTACTTTTGTCATAATATATGTCAACTTCTTGTGAACCTTTTCAATTTCGAAATATGGCTCTATAAATCTGAACTTGCACATTTATTGTCTATTGCAAGTTAATCAATGAAAGCTGAATAGTCTCAAGTTTGCATTCAGAGTATTTATCACTGCTTAAGCTGCTTTTGTATATTTTGAGGTGTAGAGACTGGACTGTGGACTTTCATAAACTTTTCTTACTTCCTAATTTTTAAATTTACTCGAGGACAGTTGAAATGCCTTATTGGCTGAACAGCTAATAAATACATACGAATAATTGATTTGCATACTTATAAATGATTTGCAAACCTAATATTTTTAGAACTTAATAGTGCAAACTGAAATAACTTTCTGGGTAGTGTTTTTGTCCTAACCGCCTTTATATTGTAATAAACCACTGTATAGATATTGGAAATAAATGTTGAAACGGGGGGGGGGGGGAGTGACTTCAAAAACTCCTCTCTGACAATGCCATTGAACTTTGGTATTTTAGTTTCTTCCCATAAAAGTTAAAAGCACTTATGAAAGGTTTTTTTTTTAAAGTATTAATTTGCTGATTCTAGAAAATATACAAACCTCTGACTGCTGCAACCTTTGAAAAACCTCAAAATCAAACCTCTTGGTATCTGCTTCTCTTTATGACCAAACTTTTCAAACATTTTCAGAAAAACTTTCAACGCAGTAGATCTTTCATCAAAGCGTCTCTCGTTGTGGAAAAAGCAATTTTGTTTTCCTATACTTTTTTGTATTATTGCCTTATTTCTATGTGTTTGTAGTAAATGAAATCTGCATACAATATTTTTAGTACAAATTTATGATATTGCCTTGAAAACAAAATTTTTTACCTTGAAAAGTACTTGAAAAGTGCTTGAATTTTTTTCTGCCTAAAGGGTATGAACCCTGCTACCTCTGACAGTAATTAACAATCTTTTTGTATTTATGTAAGTATTAATTCGAAAAAAAAAAAAAACATTTTTTCCACTCAATCTCTATCTCTGTATCTACCTAACCTAACCGCCAATCCGTAACAAAAACACAGATCATGCAAAAAATCGATTGCTTTATTTATTTAAAAAAAAGGCTTAAAAAAAAAAAAAAAAAAAAAGGTGAAGAAAAGGCAAACGATTTCAGTTGGATCACATGATGAGGTAAGTTCGGAACTCAGCCGGCAAGCGAACAGCTCGCGTTGTGTCCTGCATTAAAAAAAATTGTTAAAAAAAAAACTATTGCGTAATTTTAAAAACTTTTTTCTTCTGAAGGAGGCGGAATGTTTTTACTATTACCAACTAAAATTTTAGAATTGAGGGTTCAGTACTTTTCGCAGGATTTGTTTCGAAAAAAACTAAACCCAGAAAAAAATGTAAAATAAAGGTTTTTTCAAAAATTCATAAAAAATACAAAAATTGCTCTATCTTCAAAATGTTTTCATTCATCATATTTAAAATTAAATTTCCTACACTATAGTACAAAAAATATCCGTCTGGCGCGATTGGTTCGGGGTCTGTGAAGTTAAAAGTACTAAAAAGTGCTAAAAATATCATAAAACATTAAATATTTTTTTTTCTAATTAAAATATCAAAAATCTAAGCCCGAGGTGCACATCTTCAGCAAAAACTGTACCTGCATACCAAATTTCATCTTTCTAGGCCTTACCGTTTTCCCGGGATGCGCGCCACACACACACAAACATCTTATTTTATTATATGTATAGATAAAGCTGAAAGTCTCTCTGTCTGGATCTCTGTGACGCGCATAGCGCCTAGACCGCTCCTCCGATTTTCATGAAATTTGGCACAAAATTAATTTGTAGCATGGGGTGTGCACCTCGAAGCGATTTTTCGAAAATTCGATGTAGTTCTTTTTCTATTCCAATTTTAAGAATAAAATTATCATAAGATGGACGAGTAAATTACGAAATTATCATAACTTGGAACCGTAACATGGGAACAAGCCAATTGCCGAGATACGAAATGATCATAACGTGGAACCGTAACATGGGTACAAGCCAGTTGGAGAGAAAATTCGCCACACAGGCGAACCAAAAGACCTTTTAATTTTTCTATTACGGGCAAAGCCCTGCGGGTACCGCTAGTTTTATATAAATTAATGCTAAATCAGTCTTCTTCATGTTGGAAAAGTATTTTAGAGAAATAAAAACATAAATTTGGAATGTTCCATGGAAAAGATATTGAAATTAATGCTGTTTCATCCTTCGGGTTACAGTTTTGATTTTACGAATGCTACCAAGTTAGGTTTGCCCCAAATATAGTTAAAAACTCATATAGCATACTTTTTTGCATAAGTTTTTCTCTCTTTTATTTATCAAATGCAACAAGTCGGTTTTCTTTCTCTTGAAAAACCACCCGCTGCAGGCGGCATTGAGATACCGTAGGTGGCGAACGGGGGTTAGCGAGCGAATCGAGCAGAGGACGGAGCCCCAATTATAAAATTAATTACTGACTAACTTTCATGTGGATTTTTTTTTCTGGTGAAAGACACTCCAATTGACAAAAAGCCGCAACTTGAAAAATTGATGATTTTGATGCTTTTTTTTTGACAAGTACTGTACAAAAGCTACCGACTTCAATTTCCGCGTTATCATATTCGTAATCTAAGCAAAATACTGAAGATAATGACACCTCACTCAGCTTTATCCCGGAAATGACGCTATTTCCCCAGTACTTGGCACACATGCCAATTATTGGGGATTAGCAAAATTGAAGCACCAGTAAATGGCACCCATCATTATTTTAAAATTCCAAATAGAGACGAAAATATACTTCAACACAATTAAAGTAACACCTTTCAACTAAACAAAACTTTTGACAACGAAAATTTTAAATATATTTTAAGTCAGATTTTAATGGATTTATGTGCATGCTTCCCTTAAGCCAGAGAAGAAGCTTTTGCAACAAAAATGGTTGATTTGACACAAGCTACAATTGTTTCTCTTTCCTACGCACTGCTACCATTTAGTAACATGAATTGAAGATATAATCTTTGAAATGGATGTACATTCAGTTGGTATATAGCCTACTATTTTTAAAAAATTGGACACGAGTCTTTTAGGACATTTTTGTTGGAAGTGCCAGTCACTGGTGCCGTGCCAATTACTGGGGGTATTACCCTAGTAATAAGTAAAAATTACAAATGCGTTATTAAATTTTTGCTCTGCATTTGTTTTACCCCTCCCCCTTTTCATACAAAAAAATGCTACATTTCATAAGTCCAGAAGCAGTAAGTGAATGCATACTATGAATTTGAATATTTTCCGTTCACCAATTAAAAATTCTGTGCTTCATTCATACTTATAAGTTTCTAATATTCACAACTAATCAGTGTTGACCGCCTAGTACTCGATCCTGCACTTAGCAGAAATCCAGCAGTGCACACTTGTATCTTCTAAAGTAAAACAAGGAACAACTTAGCAATGAAAATTGCATGTAATTAGTTTCAAGAAGTTGTTTTCGGGCTGGTTTCTTCATTTTGAATTCTGTTGAAAGCCTGTCAATGATTTATGGCGGAATGCATTATAATTGGCATAATAGGAAAGAAAATATTATGTAATGTATGAAATCATCCTTCTTTTTTACCCACACAGGCTGCTCTGCAGACCTCTGGCGTCAAGCCAGAGAAGCAATCAATAAAATCCAAGTTTCCATTCGAAGAGCATGTGTTGTCATAACTCCTCAAAATTTCTTCAATATTAAAGTTTGCATTGATTGTATTTTTTTCATTTAATTATACCTCAATTGCAATCAATTGTGCTACAGACATCACTTAGAATTACCAGTAATGGCACCCAACCCCCACAACTGGCGTACCAGAGCCTGTACTTTGCGAATGTTGAGTTTTGTAGGAGGGTGTACTTATACAGGTTCCGCAACAACTTCCTGTCGCGCATTATGATTAAGTTTCTTCTCTATATTGCTATGGGGCCGTCCACAAATGATGTCATGTTTGGAAGGGGTGAGGTATTCGTAAAATTGAGAGTTTGTGACTAGGGGGAGGGAGGGCATAACAATTGTGACATATGACACAGTTTGATTGAGAGGAAAAAAAACGCATTTTTAGAACTACGTGTGCAAGTAATATACCATGTGGACGTCATGTGACAATGGGGGGGGGAGGTAAAGTGAAATATGACATCATTTATAGACAGCCCCTATGTAATTCCGATTCGCTTTTCGCCTCGCATATTCGCGATGGTAGTGAGATTACTTACAGGCCAAGGGTAGGGAACCGTTTTTGCAATGTCGCATCAAATTAAACATTTGGTGAAAAGGAACAGATTCTGAAGAATTTTTGTTCTTTATTAGATTAATAGCTACATTGCCCGGCTTTGCACGGCCTACCTCTAAAAAAAAAAGTTTTGTCAAGTGACTCATAAAGGGGAAATTTTACTGGGTCCATGTTATTTTATTTATTTTTTGCTTATTCTATCCATTTCAGTGACTAAAAGTAGTACTTTTAACTGAAGGAAACAACCCCACTTTCCTATACGAAAACAGAGTTCCATTAGGTTTAGCAGTGCTTTTTAAATTTTTCCTGGTGATTTTACAGCCTTTTTTTTTAATTCGAAGGAAATGAAGGCTCCATGGGTGTTTTTCGAGGGTTTCGAATGGGACCTAATTCAAAAGAAATCGGATAATTATTTCATGAAGAAAGAAGCATTTTTAATGCCATTTTCGGGCCCGAAAATTAAAATTCGAATGGTTCGGTTCTTTTTTGGCGTTCGACCCCCCCCCCCCCCCCTACTTTCCTTCTTGGGGACCCAAGTACCTCCCTGCCAAATTTGGTCAAGATCCGATGTAAACTGGATTTGTGTAGGGAACACACACACACACAAATGCAGTGGCTCCCAAAAATGTTCGTACACTTCTTGCGATTTTCAGTGAAATACGCCATTATCCATTCGTTAAAATTAATATTTTAGAATGGGTATTTAATTATAAGATCTATGATCTATTTTCAACAAAACTACAAGAAATTTTTTATTGACAAGATAAAAATTGATTTTTAAGATATCAATAATCAAAAAGTGCCAGAAACTTGATCTCATAAAAGCCTTTGTACACTTTGAAAAAATATCAACAAATTGGTAAATAATCTAACTTTTTACTAATTTATTATTTAGTAGAATATCATGCAGTGTCAACAACAGCTTTTAAACGTCTCGGAATAGATTTCACTGTTCTTTCTTTCTTTTATTGTGCTACTTCTGATTAAGTGTTCAGCCGCACTTCGAGTCTTACTGTTTCTAGTTCGCTTTTCGTTTCAATGGTGTATTTTCGTAATCTAGCTATTAGATATCTCCAATTATGTTCCATTAAGTTTAAATCTGGCGATTGGTGAGATATTTCTAAGCTTAAGGTCAATTTTTGAAGCAACAAAAGCAAAGTGTGCTTCATATCTTTATCTTGATTTAAAAAAAAACTAAATTGTTTCCGATAACCAAATTTTGGGCTAACAGTTTAAACGCAGCATGATTCATTATTTCATCCAAAAATTCCAAACTTCCGAGTCCTGATGCTGGCATGCACCCTCACACAAGAAACCTTCACTGTTCTGATTAACTGATCCAACTAACTTCTTAAGATTAAGTTCCTCACTTTTTCTTCTGTTTACAATATTATAAAACAATTTAATCCAAAACGATTTGAGCTTATTTATCATTGATTTTACGACGGAAAGCGTAAGCGTTCTGTTTTTCGCACGAACAAGAACATTTCTGCGGGAAGAGGTCCCATTTAATCCAGCTAATCAGAGAACTTGGCGAACAATTTTAGGTAAAAATTAAACGTAGAAACGTCATTTAATTCTGCAACTTTTTCAGCTTTCAAATATGTATTTTTCATGATTTTTTAAGCTAAATCTTCGATCACGCTTTGTTAACTTTACCAGTTGACCTTTTTTGACTTTGTTTTCGATCCGATTCTTGTCTTTAAAGCATTTTATCAAGCACTTCACTATAGAACAGCGGTTCCCAACCTTTTTCTCTTTGCGAACCCCTTGATGTTGAAATTAGTAACATGTAAGAAACAATAAAAAAACAGCATGTTTGCTTTCCATTTTTTGCAGCATTTGATTGCAATAAACAAAAATATAATTGTAAAATATCATTAAGTGCAAACATTAATAAAAAGTTAAAACTACATCTACAAGAAAAATTATAAACAAGAAGTTTTATAAACCAACTATTTTTTTAAGCATACTTTAAATTGGGGAAAAAATCCTTAATGCGATATTTGTGGCTGTTTGACGGAACAAAGAAACTGAAAGTTTGGTTCAATGTCTGACAGTTTGAGTCTTAAATCAGGCTCTGCATTCAATCTGCTTCGGTATTTATCTTTGAGATAAGTATAGGAGGAAAAT
The DNA here is from genome assembly GCF_026930045.1 of Uloborus diversus. Taxonomy (NCBI): domain Eukaryota; kingdom Metazoa; phylum Arthropoda; class Arachnida; order Araneae; family Uloboridae; genus Uloborus; species Uloborus diversus. The sequence goes on along the minus strand of NC_072734.1, from coordinate 23,417,244 downwards.
CCTTTCTCGTACAGATATATTGTACAAAATGGTAATAAAATTCGAATTGCTTTTTTGGACAAAACGGTATAGTCATTTCTTACACTGAGCCAGAAGTCAATTAACGAGAGCTCTTTAAAGGTAGTTTTCAATGAATTATCACAGGATAACTCGATGAGCATTTCCTTTTCAGGTAATGTCAGGGTGTTCTCTAAGCATGGATTTCCTTCAAAAGTATTGCGTATCCAGTTGTTTTAGAGAGGGACGTTACGCCTATTAGGAAAATACTCGTCAAAAGTTAGTTCAAGATGTTGCAGATGTTCACATACATTTCTTTTAACGCTTTCATCAAGTTTCATTGAGTTTTCTGATAAAAAACTACTAAGAGAAGTGAAACAAGAAAACTCACCCATTTCCAGGCATTGAATCCAGAAATTCAGTTTTTTTACCATAGCTTCAATTTTATCATATACAACGAAAATATTAACAACTGCACCTTGCAAGGATAGATTTAATTCATTTAATTTTGAAAAGATGTCAGCTAAATATGCAAGCCTTTGCATCCAAAGAGGATCGAATATGCAACTGGACAAGTGAAATGGATGATCAACAAAAAATGCTTGGACTTCTAACTTCAATTCAAATAGGCGTTTCAAAATTTTGCCACGGGAAAGCCATCTAACTTCTGTGTGAAGAAGTAAAGTAACATGAAGGCTTCCCAATTCCTCACAAAGCGCGTGAAATTGACGGCAGTTTGTGGCACGTGATTTTATGAAATTTAGAATTTTTACCGCATCATTCAAAGTAGCGGATAATTCTGCGGGAATACGCTTACATGCTAATGCTTGTCTATGAATGCAGCAATGAGTCCATTCAATTTTCTCGTTGATCTTCTTTACTCGCACCACAAAGCCAACAAATTTTCCTGTCATTGATTTTGCACCATCCCTGCACACACCCACACACAAAGACCAATCTATTCCATTTTCTTCAAAGTAACTGTTGACCAGTTCGAAAATTGCTTCTCCAGTTGTGTTGGTTTTCAAAGGTTTTGCAAATAGTACATCTTCTTTAATTGTATCGTTAAAAATATACCTAACATAGACAAGTAATATTGCAGCGTTTGCTACATCAGTCGACTCATCAAGCTGGATCGCAAAATTATTCTCTTTTATTCTATTCACAAGTTCTTTCTCCACATTACTTGCCAAATCAGTAATTTTGCGTGATACTGTGTTGTTTGATAGCGGAACCAGGTCAATTTTTTTTGGCTGACTTTTCTCCCAGCATACACTTAGCAATATCTTTAGCACACGGTCCAATTAAATTTTCTGCAATTGTATGTGGCTGTCCAGATCTTGCAATTCTATAACTGACTCGATATGAAGCTTCAAGGGCCATTTTACTATCTTTGTTGGATTCTAACAGAAACGTAGAGACGCTACACTTTTTATTATATTCCAATTTTCTTTTAAAATATTCGATAGGTTTGTCCTTGTGTGTCGGATGCTTTGTTTCGAGGTGTCTTCTCAGAAGTGACGGTTTCAAACTGCTGTTCGCTAGAACTTCGTTGCAGAGAAGACAAAGCGGTCTAGGTTCAGACTCTTCTCCAGTAAAATAAAAGCCCATTTGTAAATAGTCACTGTCATATTTTCGCTTTTTTCCTTTTTTCTCCCCTAGTTCACTTTTCTGTTTAGTCGGGGGAGGCGGCAGTTCATTGCAGCTATCTATTTCAATATCCTGTGTTGATTCGAAAGTTACTGCTGATGTTGAGGGTTGATCGATTGACTGCTTGTCCATTTGTCGCTCAACCAAACTACCAGTTTTCAACCATCGATCCATAACAGCAGAAAGTTATTAAATCATAAAAATTACCAACACGATTATAACTTCACAAACAGAGTAGCAAGTTCACGTAGCAAAACCAATTGCAAACAAAATCACTTGTTTTCAAGCATCTCTAAAGTATCTCTAAATACGTCTGTTAACAACTATTTCCCCAGAACTATGAGCATGCTGATGTTATATATTTTTGAAAACGAACAGATGGGTAAAATCCAATAATAAATTTTAAGTTTGGAGCCTTTTGCTGTCATGTCTGCTATTCGATGACTGAATTCGACGGAAATTCCCGAGTTATATTTCAACCAGATTAGAAATAATACCCCTATGATGCATTGTTTGAGAATTCTTTATTTTTTTTCGACATATGTATATTATGTACGAGGTAGGGTCAAAAAGTTCCCGGAATTGGTTAATACAATTTAATTGAAAATATATATTACATTCTTACATTATTTTCCTTCAAAATACTCTCCTCCTGCATCCACATACTTATTCCAGCGTTCGTACAATTGTTGGAAACACTCCTGAAAACCGGTTTTTGAAAGTTCTTTCAGCTGCTTCGTCTCATTTTCAATCACCTGCGATGAATTAGCAAAACGACGTCCCTTCAATGCTAATTTCAGCCGTGGAAACAGGTAAAAATCTGGTGGTGCAAGATCGGGAGAATATGGTGGGTGTTCCAAAGTGGTAACATTGTTCTTACCTAAGTACTGTTTCACCAATAGAGAGCGATGTGAAGGGGCATTGTCATGCAACAAAAACCAATCATTTTCTGCCCATTTTTCAGGTCTTTTTCGTCGAATTGAATCTCGTAACCGTTTTAAGATCTCTCTGTACATTTCTTTATTTACTGTTCTCCCTTCAGGAATAAATTCATTATGAATCAAGCCACGGTAATCAAATAATACCTCCAACCTTACTTTACCCCGGCTTCTGTCCAAGCGAAATTTTTGTTTTCTGGGTGAACTTTTTGACTTCCATTCAGCAGACTGCCGTTTCGTCTGAGGGTCGTAAAGAAAGCACCAAGTCTCATCACCTGTTATAATTTTGCGCAGGAAGCTGTCGTCTGCATCAGCCATTTCAATCAAGTCCCTGGACATGGTCACTCTCATTTCCTTTTGCTCAGGGGGATAACATTTTCGGAACCATGTGTAAGCAAACACGATGCATGTTCAAGTCATTATGAAGAATGATGTGAACACTCCCATGTGAAATACCAAGTTCGGAGGCAATAGTATCGATGTTTGTTCGCCTGTCCGCACGCACAAGTTTTCGAACGCGCTCAACATTGTCATCTGTAGTGGAAGTGGAAGGCCGCCCAGTCCGAACATTATCTTCAATTGTTGTGCGACCGCCAAGGAAACGCTTGTGCCATTCGTAAACTGCCGATTTCTTCATCGCAGAGTTTCCGTATGCTTTTATCAGCATCTCAAGAGTCTCTGAGGGTGATTTCTCCAGCAACACACAGAATTTAATATTGCCACGTTTCTCTAATGACGACATTACACAATTCGACGAAAGAGAAATCAGAGACTACAATATTAATACACCGCACGCACGAGACTAATAACATCTGCATGTTGAACCTCATATGACCTTCACTAGCAGTGATGCCAACCTCCCAAACACAAATTTCCCTTCCAGCGAACAAATACTTGACTGTAAGCGACTATTCCGGGAACTTTTTGACCCTACTATATTGTTTGATTGACTCCACGCGATGGCGCCTTTTTAAGATCATCGTGATCCCCGCCACAGCTTAATACAACGTTTCTGCATAGCGCCTCGCAATAAAGAAGGAAGGATATCTCTTTTTGTTGTCTATCGAAAAAAAAATGAGAATTTCTTTTTAACCAAGATTATAAAACCACTGAAAGATTTTTTTTTTTTTTTTTTTTTGAGCTTAATACAAGTCTGGCGCGTTTTCAAATTAAAAAAAATTTTAGTAACTATGTGTGCAAATTGAATATTTTATAATTTTTTACCAAACTAGGAAAAATCCGCCATTGCACCGATATTTTCGCGAAGCCCCTTCCTTCTCCTGAACCACCGGTTGGGAACCTCTGCTATAGAATGATATAAAGAAACTTAGAGACATTGTGCAAATCAATTTATACGGCTATTGTGAGGGGAAAAAATCAAATTTCAAATTGTGTGTGTGGGTTTTTTTTTTTTATTTTTTTATTTTTTTTATTTTATTTTTTTTTACGCATATTTGCCATTTAAAAATAATAAGCAGAATTTTAGGGAATAAATAAACAAAAAATTAAAGCCAAATGACTTAAGTGTTATCACAATGCAAAAATAATAATAATAAAAAAACGACTATGATAATTTTAGTCATGAATTTATTCGAAAATATTTCAGTGCGCGATGACTTTTGTGGCGCATTTTTTCTCTCTCTCTTCGTTTTTCGACAAATTAAAAAAATAAAATCTGGCAATATTTTGAAAAAAACTACTGGGTTTTATTCAGAATCGCATAGTAATGGTATGAAAAAAAATTGGATTTCATATTCGAATTCAGTTTCGCGTTATTTTGGTTTTCCTACAAAATTTCAAGGTGTACGAACACTTTTGGGATCCACTGTAAATATATTCTCTGTTTTATTTATAGATTGTACAATACTATACCTGATTAGAAATGAAAGCAATAATTAGATATGATTCTTAAATATTGGTGTCCCCTACTTTTCGTCGACATTTAAACCCCACCCCCACCCCCCGTTTTATAGTTTCAACCCCTTCCTTTTGATATATTTAGGGGGGGGGGGGAGGATTTTAAATGTCGGCGAAAAGTAGGGCAAACCTGAATTCTGGAAATATTATTGTAATTTTAGTGGAATAAAATTTGTAATAAAATTGTGGAGAATGCTCAAGGTAGTCGAACACAAACTTGTACGGTGTAGGAATTCCCAAGAGGTTGAAAAAGTCAAGAAATGTGTGTATTTTTTCTCGATCCGTTCCAAACATAACTGGCAGGTGAAAGTTTTCCTGGTTAAAAAAAAAAAAATTTTTTTTCTCTGTAATACTTAATATAAATTTAAAAATATATAGTCAGTAACAATTGTTTATTTAATCATTTTTATTATTACTTTTATTTTATTTGGACTCTACCACCTGCATTACTGTAATTCAAAGTTTACCTTTTTGCTAAGCGTGCCTCAGTGGTAGAGAAGGATATTTCTCCCCGGGTAAGAATTTGTATCATAGGACCATCCGATTTAAATAACCGTTCTCGTCTTTCAAGTGAATATTGCAGACAGCGTGCATTTCCGTGATGGATGGGCCTTTCTTGTGACCGACGCCGTATTATAATTTCTTCGTTTTAAACCCGAAATGGCGAGTTACACATACCCAAAGAAAGGCAGCCTTTTGTTTTGATAGTCATATCTTATTCTTCAATCCCGTTCCAGTCGAGACAATGGCTGGAAAAAAAGATAAGTAATGTAGGTACAGAAAACCGTCGTATGCATCTGTGGTACTGCCTTTTTTGTCGAACCAAATTGTGAGCCAAGAGCAGCGCTTTCTGAGAATGTGGAAAACATACCTTATCTCGAGCAATTAGCTTTTGTTCGAGCTTCTCGTTTTTTTGCGATTAGTGCTGATTACGATATTCTTTTTTGGCGAGTCGAGTTTCACGTACGTAGGAGCAGACAGCTGGAGTTATGATTAATATTAGATTCATCTTTGTTAATCTCATTGAAAAACTAGTATATTGACAAAACTTTCTTCTATATCTTTCTCATAATTTTGACCCCTCCCCATGCTTGACGAGGAAGCAATATTCCCAACAAAAACAAAATTACACACGCCAAAACTTGACGATCATCCCAATTCGCAACTCCAGAGCATGAATACGCTACCTTGTGGTGATTAACAATACAACTGAAAAAGGTAAAACATTCCGTTCCACGTGTTTTCTTTGGGGTAAATTACAACGTCGAAAAATTACTGTCAGTCACTAAGCTTCAAAGTAAGTTATAAGTTACGGCATTTGTTTGTTTTACCTTTTTCGTCCGCCATTAAGCATTGGCTGCAGCGCCACCTATAGTTCATTGGAGTTGCGAATTCCCGATTTATCTCAAAAGCAAAGCAAAGTATGAAAATTGAAAATTATTTTGAAAGCTTTGCTTAGATAATTACAAACATTTATTTGTTAACAAACAGAAGAACAAACAGAAGATGGTAACAGTTAAAAAGTTTAAATCGTCGCGATTTTCTGGTCATTTTCCAACAATTAAAGTCACGCGAAATACGCAGACGAGTCTATTACGATTTATCTTTTCTTATTGTTGCTATTATAAAGCTATTTTTATTCACACAATAAATAAATAAATAAATAAATCAGCCCCCAATGGAGCGATTGGCGCCAAAATTGAACCGCCTGTTTACACATGGATTCACATTTATTCCAAATTTCACCCACAACGTAGCATTAATTTTGAGATATGGCACTCACAATCAATTGCGCCACCCCCTTTTCAGCTGTTGACTCAAAAATAGAATCAGCTCTTATACCCTCTAACAGCTACTTGTCGTTAAATTTTTTGTTTGATTCCGTTCATTATTTCTTGAGATACTGCAGTCACAATTGACGATAAAAATCGTTCTATAGATCAACCCTTGTTTGAGCTATTGACACCAATATTGAATCAGCACCTGTATCTGTTAGGAGCAATCATACCACTGTTAGCACTACTATCACTGTTAGGAGCAACGTATGGACCAAATTTTGTTTGATTCCGCCAGTTACTTGGGGGAATAGCAGACACGCATAATTCAAGAAACGTCTCATTGCTCCACCCCCCTTGGAAAAATTCCCGCTCAAAACCAATGGGCACAAGTTCACATAAGGCACACATGTGTACCAAATTTCGTTCGCTTTCATGCGGTAGTTTTTGCTGTAGAGCGGCCACAAAAAACTGGTCACACACGTATGTGACACACACACACACACACAGACATTTTCCAAAAATGGTCGAAATAGACTCGGCACACCTCAAAATGTTTTTAATCCGTCATAATTCGAAATTCGAAAATTTGCACGAATCCAATATATGTTAGATATAGAAGAAAGTAACTACAGTGAAACCTCCCTTAACGGACACTCCCGAATAACGGACACCTCTAATTAACGGACATTTTTGCAAGTCCCAGTCCCTCAATATAGGCCATTCCATGTAATTCACTCTGAATAACGGACACTCCGAATAACGAACAGTTATTTCACAAAAAATTTCCCTTGCGATCGTAGCACTTCTGTTTTTTTTTCTTTTCACAGAATATCTTAGTAACTGCTTGTCTTACTTACAAAGCTTTTCATCCTCCACAACTGATATCCCCCCCCCCCCCCGTCATTTCCTTATTACTGTTTCTTGGAATTAAAAGAGTGGTAATGGGCAGAGGCAGCAATTGGGTCTTAAAAGTTGGGGGCAGAAAAAAAAAAGAACTAAAAGGCATGGTACTTTTAGCGGGCAGCAAAAAAGGAAAAAAAAGTCATAATTTTGTAACGGCTAGTTTTTGAGAGTATTGAAGCAGATAAGTGAAAACTGATGTCAGTCTAACAATTAACGCACGTTTTTCTTAAGATTTTAATGAATTTTGTGTACAATAACTATTTAAAAGTTAAGATAAAAAAGAGGAAACTGGGTGCTTTTTCTAACTGGGGCTCTCGGGAGATGCAATTGAGCAGACCGGCGCCGGTAGTAGTCGGCTTTATGGCGCCGTGGTTTCGTTGGGTTGTTTAATTTTTAGACATGAAAAAGATTTGCCCATATTCAAGGTCATATTGCCCACTGTCAATCATGCAATAGTGATACTCGAGATAAAATAAATAAATTAACCATAAAAAGTTTGTGGGGGAGGGGGGTTGCTCCGCCGAATCGCCGCCGTTGGTAATGCAAAAAAGAGATGTCAAACTGTTTTAACTGATTACTTTAATTGATTAAATGCTTTTTAAGACAAGTGTGTGCTGTAAGTATACCTTTATTAAGAAAAAACAGATTAATTACACTTGACGTAAAATGTAGTAAACCTTTCGCAATTGTTTCGATTGTGTTCTACAAAGGGAACAACAGCCCATTTTGAAAAAGGTAAATTAAGCAGTTCCTCCTAATAGCGGACACCTCCCAATAACGGACAAAACTTCTAGTCCCTTGACTGTCCGCTATTCGGAGGTTTCACTGTATTAGAAAACTCTCGAAAAGTTACATGTTTAAAACTTATTTGCACTCTTGTGTTTCGTTTTTGCTGGGAAACTTTTCTTTAATACGCAAATAAAGTTTTGTATACTGTTAAAACGAGTGTTTCACTTTAGCTGTTTTATCTTGAAATATCACTTTACATTACAAACTTGTAACTTTCGCAAAAAAAAAAAAATAAATAAATAAATAATTTTTAAAAGATTTTTAATCAACTTGAAAGAATTTGGTGTTGTACGTTTGATTTTTGGCTCGATATGAAATTCTGTCTCCTGTCCAGTGCAGGGGTATTCAACTCGTGTTGTACTTGTTACTGTGGATAATTTTTATTACACTCTTAACAATATCTACAGGATATAAAGTATAATTAATATTTGAGTTGCAACTTGAAACTTTGAAACTTTCTTATTTTCGATTTTTCTTATAAATTTCGCATTTTTCAACACAAGAGAAGTGATGACCATTTCTTAAGAGGCATAGCACACAACCATCATTGCCCCTAACAGAAGGACGATTGGCTTAATCATCGAGAGATGGCGCCACCTGTTATCTCTACCGGCTCAACTTAGACTTGTCTTTCATTTAAAAATAATTTTCAACATTTTCATTTCTTTTATGTCGGTCTATGTTTAGTCTTGCTGTTCTGCTGGTGTGGAAGAATGCAATAAGATAAAGGGTTTTGCTGATAGGTTCTTGAAATGCATTCAACCGAAGAAAGCGAAAAAAAAAAAAAAAAGGATTGGTAAAGAACGCGCACAATTGTGGAATAACTTCGATGTTTGCTTTCATGTGATTCGTTTAATTTACAAATACCACCACATTCCAACCTATTACTGCATTTGGAATTTCGTGTGCTTTTCCGTTTTGTCAGTCTTCTCTTTATCGTGTATTATTTTGAAACTGTTTTTCCCTTTGTTTTCTCACCATAAAAGTGTGAAAGATGAGGGTGTTCTCGCATTTTCAGAATTAGAAATGAAAAGTTCTCTATTTATTCGGGCACTGAATTTTTATCGAGCTTTTACGACGTTTTGTTCCCTTGTTGACGATTTTTTTTTTACTGGCGGAATGCGGAGCTTCAAAGCATTTTATTGATTTTTACGTTTTCCCCATGAATTCAAAGGATTAGTACCTGAAACATTGGTCTAAGACCCAATTTTTTTTATTTTGCAGAATTTTATTTGCTCAATCTGTACAATTGTTCGGTTGTCTTTATTTTTCTAGAGTTTCTTATGAAAAATTCCATTTTGGGCCATCGATTTCGAATTCTTTCTCTACCATAAAATGTAAATCTACTTAATTTAAATTTAACAAAAGATACAAATTGAGCATCATAATCGTGTTTTCGATTCTGAGAATCTACTATAAATTCAGCTCAAAGCCGGATACAAGGGAGAAGCCATCGCCCCTCCCTTGAGGGACCCTACATCGGCTATTTTATCACACTCGAAGTACTGGAATTGCAAGTATAGGCAATCTTTGATGACGTTAAGGAGAGGAACGGGGTTCGAATCTCCCTCCCGAACTTTTCGGAATTGAAGTTTTAAAATAGCAATTTTAGATAATCCTTGGTGATGTGAGGAGGAGATGTCCGGAGGCCCTCCCCCCCCCCGGCATTTTGAAAATTTTAAGTCAAAAAGATTTTAGATATCTCAGGCGGTGCAAAGATATATAACGGGTTCAGTGACTTTCCTCCGATAATGTTTCGAAACTGAATTTCCAAAAAGCCTATATTTAGACAAACATCGATGATCTTAGGGGTAGGAGGTTGAAAAAATTACCCTGGAATTTTTTAGGAATTGAAGTTCTAAAACGAAATTTCAGAGTACCTCTTTAAACGGTAAAAGTTTGGTGACCTCCTTGGCTAAATCTCCATATGTTATTTGTTTCTGATAATATTCCGTGGCAGCCCCCCCCCCCAGACTTAGATAAAATGGAAAGCTTTCTGTGAACACAAATCCTAACTGGAAAATTTTCTGCAAATAATTATTTTGCCTAACTCACCGTTGTGAATAAGAATTAAATTTATATTCAAATATAAATTTAATAGGCCAAAAAAAAGTGCTTTAAATCATTTATTTTTTTTACAATAACATAGTTTGTGCTTACTTTTCACCAACTGAAGAAAACTGCTAAAACCATTATTTTTTTCACACATGTGCTTTAAAAGGCTTTTGGGAAAAGGCTTTAACAGAAATAAACTGATTTTTTTAAAAATCCCCTTCAAAAAAATTTTTTTCACACATGTGCTTTAAAAGGCTTTTGGGAAAAGGCTTTAACAGAAATAAACTGATTTTTTTAAAAATCCCCTTCAAAAAAAATTTTTTTTTCTTTTATTTTTATTATCGTTAACAGTTGGAAAAAAATTTCTGCGAATAATTTATGCAAATTCTATTTAACTATAATATAAATAGAATCAAACTAGAAGAGAATTAATTAAAGAGAGAAAATAACCAAAGAGAAGTAAAGTTGTGCTTCTTCTAACGTTGTTTTGTCTTACTTTACTGTTCAACACAAAGGTATTTATTAGTGATGTGCCGGATCGTTAAAAAAGTAGATCCGCGGATACGGATACGGATCGTTAGTGTCAAGATCCGCGGATACGGATCCGGATCATTAGTGCCAAGATCCTCGGATACGGATACGGGTCTCAATTCCCCCCCCCCCCTCCAGGTGTAAAGTGTTACGGGAAGTATTCCCTTCAGAATAATGGCAGTTTCTTCAAAAAATGTCAACTGCGGCAAAAATATAATCAAGACTATGACTTACTCTTTAAAGAAATCTCTGTTAAAATTGAGGGAGAGTTGGAAGGAATGGGTCAGCGCTGCTTTAATGCTTAGATGGAATGTGAAAAATTATTTCTAACTTTATCGGTAGATGTAGGATACAGGAACAAGAGTGCAAACTGCTACTGGACAGGCCAGAAATAATTTTTCCCATTTTATTTCAGCATAAATGCAGCGCTGACCCATTCCACCGAACTTCTCCGACCGACGAAATACAGAGCCGGGAACACCTTTACAAACAGTAAATAGAGAATTTAGTCTCACTTTTTTTGAAGGATGCCGAGACAAAAAAAAAAAAATGAAGAATAACAGAAACCCCAAATCAATAATAAAAATTAATATTAAATTAAAAATTAAAAAAACAAAACATGTCCCAGAAAGCCGACTTCGTATTAAGATGAATTTCGCGGGTCAGAACACACATTTTTTTAACAAATATGAACTGACAGCAGGTAAAAATTTAAAATCATTGAGCTTTTTCTCCTTATCTTCCGACTATGAAATCGCTACCAATCACGCGTATAAAAGCTTAGAATTGCATTTAAAATGTACTTAACGAGATTATAGCTCCTACTGTATATAAGCTAGAAGTTTCAAATAAATATCAAACGCAGAAAACTTAATTCTTTCAATTAGGACCAACATTTTTAACGAACGGGTAAATTTTTACTACCATAATTGTGAAAAACGTTAAATCGGTTTTTAATTAATATCTCCGGTAATTAAAGTTCCACAAAAACGAGGCCAAGCTAAGAACACTTTTGATCAAGTCACCTTTTGAACGAAAAATGAACTATCGAAATCGGTTGATCTGTTTAGGAGTTACGATTTCACAAAAAGACACACTGATATACACTTTCAAAAGTTATTTCACCTTCCTTTTGCAACAAAGGAGTGGGGACAGATTGGCTTCTGAAATGATACTTTATAATTTAAATAGGGAATAAAACCTAATTTAAACGGAATTTAAGAGTCTTTTATTCAAATATTTAAAAATTTTTAGAATAGAAATGATCCGTTTAAGATCCGTCAAAAAAGCAACGGATACGGATACAGATACGGATCTTTATTTTCCCTCGGTTATCCGCGGATACGGATACGGATATCCGGAACATCACTAGTATTTATTTATCTCAAAGAGAAGTGTAAAATGATGACAGGTTGTTTTCTCTGTATTCACACTATGCTGGCAGAGAAACATCTTTTACAGAGTTGTAACTTTTTTGATAATTATATTGACAAAATTGGCCGCATGTAACAGTACTTATAATATACCTAAGATATCACTTCCGGATTTGCAGTATGGGCTAAACCAAGGATTCTGAGGGGCGTTTTGCTCCCCCTCTATCTTGCTGCGCTCTGACTTTGAGTCATTTTACTCGGTGTTTACTATACTACTGAAGTTGGAAAAATATTATTTATGGGGTATTTATTTATTAAAAATTTAAATATTATATCCTTTTTTTTCTACTCATGCATTTTATATGCATTTTTTAGTAAAAAAGGGGGCGTGACTCCCACAAAAAGTGCCATAACTTCGCCAGTTTTCCATCGAATCAATTCTTTTTTTTAACGGTTCAGCTAAAGGTCTAGTTTTTAGAAATATAATGAATGAAAAAACGTTTGTTTGACCAATTTTTACTCATCTGAAAGCTCCTTATCGCCTTAATAGCTTTCGCATTAAGACTTTTTACTTCTTAGTTGAGTAACATTAAAGTAAAATACTAGTAATAAATCTTTAAAGAATGCAGCTATAAATTTTGGAAACAATCAATACCATACACCCACTAAGCACACAGAACTGTGAAATATACGTTTACTAATGTATATGTCACTAGCTGCATTATCCAGCGTTGCACGGTCTACCTCGAAAATAAAAGTTTTGTCTAGTGAAGTATGTTTAACAATAAGGTTTAAAAAAAAATGCATAAACATTTCCCGTCAATGTGTAGAAGGAGCAACTTCATGACTCAAAATTCAATTGGATTTTTTGTAATCATTCCGTTTCACGGATTTTTCGGAGAAACCCTTAAAGCCCCAGCGTTGCGCCCCTGTGGAGTGTCTATCCCCACACACTCCACAGGGGCGCAAAAAAAAATGTGAATTCCCGAGCATCAAAGGACCGCTGTGCCATGCTTGGAAAAAATCCGATATAAACTGGATTTGCATTAGGACCCCCCCCCCCCCGGTGTATTCGCACACTCCCCCCTTCCCTCACAGGTAGGCGAAAAGCCCTATGACAATTCTTGACATCAAAAAAATGCAGTGCTTGTCAAAGATCCGTCGAAAACTGTGGCTTCGTAAAAGGAAACCCCCGGAGCGGGGGAGGGTGGGTGGTCCCGATTGCAAACAAAAACTACCCGATGTGAATTTTTGAACATCAAAAGACCGCTGTGCCAGTTTGGAAAAAATCCGTCATTTTGCATTAGGAAAACCCCCCGTGTGGTTTATTCGCACCCCTTCCCTCACAGGTAGCCTAAAAGCCTTATGACAATTCTTGAGCATCGAAGTCCACCTTAACCTTCGACGGCATTGGTTATTTTCCCTTTTACAATAATTAAACATTAAATAACTGTTTGAAGAAAGCAGATAATTTCTTGAAATTTCAAACACGTACCCATCTTACCGAACTATGAAAGATTGTTTTCTTGAGTCATTACTTGAATTTCTCCGTAATTGAGTCCGTATTTCCTTTTCAAGCGATATGTCGTACGGATAGAAAGTTAAATATCGTTATCGCGGCATTAGATACATACCGATATATTGTCGGTATATCGCCCAGCCCTGTAATCAGGAGTCAGCTACACTTCGCGTCGGAAGCGATTTTACCAGTAGATCGCCGGAGTTGTTTAGCAGAGTTAATTCATTTGAGGGTGACTTATATCATGTGTTTGCAATTTAAGTTGCCTTATAAGGTTATAAGGTGGTTGTTCCTTAATCTAAACATCTAGTGATTTACAGGTATATTGGGGAGAGGGAGAATTTGAATAAGTGTAAGTCATACAAACCTAAAGTAGTTGTAAATGGTTTTAAAATTAAGTAGAGGTTTTAAAGCGACTAAGCCATGTGATTTTCTTCGTGCTTAGCGTTTACGACGACTTTAAGGATTTCCCGAGTTAAAAAATTGCGAAAGATTGAATGTGAAATTCTCCGCACTTCACGATAAACCACTAAAACGACCGGAATGAAAGCGAAGACAATGTAAACATTCTATTGGGCAGTTTTCTAGTTAATTCGTGTTTTATACGTAAAAAATACCTGTACGTGCCCACGCTCAAAAATAATAAAAGATAAGTGGAATTGCGTGCGGTTTGACAAATAAGGGCTCTTTTTTTATTTATTGCTTTCGTCGCAAATTCAGTCTGGCATAATTCTGGTTTAAAATAAGAAATACCTTCATCACTCGATTGTGGAGCTTTATTGATTTCCACGGATGTGGAATCCTTTACATCAGTTTTAACTTAAAAATTTACATCAAAATGGGTCACATTTGTTGTTGTTGGAAAATATGAATTTCATTGATTTCATAGTTTCGTTTTAAACATACGGGTATTTTAACATTACGAGGTATTATTTACAGGTTAAACATACATGATTTTTCCTCAAATCAGCGGAATTCCCCCTCAATTTCCTCCCTCTAATCACACTCCTCGAAATTATTGAGAAAATTCAAAAATGAAGATGTCCATTTCTTTGACACATAATTTTTCTGTTCGTGTACGTAAGAAAACTCGAATTTGAGTGCATGCAAATTTCATTGGACCCTCTCCGAAAACAAATCCTGACTACGCTACTACACGTAAGCTTACTAGTGCACGGGGTGAAATAACTATACAAATAAGAGTCGTAATCAATCCGATAAAGGAGGTGATGGGGAGGGCCGGTCCCCCTGAAAACCCCCTGACCGAATAGCGGGATAAATTTATGGCATATCTCTTGACCGCTATTCGGAAAAAAGGGCAAATTGGCTGCCCATCATGTATACTGTTTCCGTGTGTAGAAAATAAATTAGTTTGTGTGTGTTGTGAATGAATGTAGTCTCTTCAATTCTCTCCCTCTCCAAAAGTTGATACACGGAAAATGTGACAAAGAAGAAGGGGCGAAAATCCTCTTAATGCCCTGGAGACAGCACACCTTTGGCTGGCTTTTAGAGTATTTTTAATGGCAGTTCATTCTCAACGCTATGAGTAAATGGATACTAATTATGAACCTAAAACAAGGGTAATAAGAAATGACACAGGCAGATAAATTCAAAAATTTTACTTTTTGCGTGTTAATATTTACAATTTATTTTAGTATGAAGAAACGCTTTTAATGAGGAATAAAAAATTGAACAATATTTGCATATACCTTTCATTATCAATGACTGTTTTTAGGAAATCTTTTTTTTTTTTTTGGTTTTAATGTCGTAAAAATTATCCCTAGATAATCCGATATTCATTTCTCAACTCAATGTTAGAAATGACAAAGTAATTATCCTAAGATAATCCTTTCTAGTTAATTATTTTTAGAATTTTTTGGTCATCTGTAGTCAAATTTATCTTTTACCGGGACATGAAGTAAACCGGCCTGGACAACGGGATTTTGTCTGAAAACCGGGATTGTCCCAGTCAAATCGGGACGTCCGGCAAGTCCTACATAAAGGTAATTTTTTTTTCCTTCGACGTTAAGTATCTGAGGATGGACATTGTCTACTGTCCTCAATTCTTCTGCATATTTTTCGAGTACACATTTTGATATCTTCATTCTGTAGTGGCGAAATGTTATTTTTAGCAAAATAAAATGCAGTATGATAAGGGGGGGGGGGGGAGCTTTTTGCTTGGCGAAAAAAGTCCGTAGCTGTGTAGATCGTTTATTTCGTAATTGCACTGAAAGGAATTTTGAGGAAAGAAATTAGAATTTCCACCTCGAGCGTAATTTGAAAAGATGTTTATGGTTTTATGAATAAGTAATGGTTGTTCAGAAATATCTCGAGAGTGCTTCATTTTGTACGTCATTAATTTTGTTCTTTGAATGGAAGGAAAACTAATTTTCGTGACTAAAAGATAATTAAAACAAGGTTGTTTATATTTGCTGGTTTAGGGAAGAGCTTTTGATGGAACAGCTTGACTTCATGTACGCCATAATCAACTATTTTCTTTAAGGATTTTTGAATTATTTGCTTGATATAAATGTTGCTCACACGATGATATGTATCGATTTAGGAAATGTGCATACAAAATGACATTTGAATAGCCTAAGTTTATGAGTCTCTTTTTGTGAGGATTGAGGAAGTTGCTCAGCTTTATCTTTGGTTGTGTCTATGTGTGTGTGCAGGGGCGGATATAAGGAGATGGGGATCGTGACCCCCGAAGAGAAGGGTTGGGCCGATGCTCGAGAGTTTCGTAAAGAGGGGTGAAACCTTTGTAGGACGTAAGAGTAAATAATATGAAGGGAAGGCCGTAATAGTCATTTGTGACGGGCAAAAAAATATTTTTTTGCGCCCCTCTCTTGCTTTGATGATAGAAATATACGGTGTCAGCCCCCCCACCCCTCACCCCAGTTTCGCGGACATGAAATTTCCTTTCTTCCTATTTTTCAGTTTTGATCATACTTTTTAACATATTTAAGGGGGAGGAAATTTTAAATATTGGAGAAACTAGGGGGTAAACCAAATGTATAAGTGCAATGCGGGACTAAATATCATGTATAAAAGTATTGTGTCTGTAATCAAAAAATAAAATAATAGTTTCAAAAAACTAAAAAAAACACGCTTTCGTAGCAAAATGAACTAAAAAGTGAAAAATAACCTTTGGATGATAGTAGTTGACCAATCACTTAATTTTAATGTAATACAAAAAAACGTGGGGTGCTGTCTATTTACATTTTCGCTTGGACAACAAATGGAAGAAA